>NW_021179175.1:0-936 GCF_002162155.2 Triticum dicoccoides | reverse complement strand
TATTATTTGTCGTCGTTGTAAGGGAGGAGGTCATTATGCGAGGGAATGCAAATCTCCGCGTGTGATGATTGCTACCGCGGATGGTGGATATGAGTCCGCTAGTGACTATGATGAGGAGACATTGGCTCTTATTACACGTGAAGAACATGGTGGAGATGATTCTGATCATGAGACGCAATACATGGCTCCTGAAGACGCTGACAGGTATGAATGTTTAGTTGCTCAACGTGTTTTGAGTGTGCAGGTCACACAAGCTAAGCAAAATCAGAGGCACAATTTGTTCCATACCAAGGGAGTTGTGAAGGAACGTTCTGTGCGCGTCATAATAGACGGAGGGAGCTGCAACAACTTGGCTAGCATGGAGATGGTGGAGAAGCTTTCTCTCACCACAAGACCACATCCACATCCTTACTACATCCAATGGTTCAACAACAGCGGCAAGGTTATGGTAACACGTACTGTTCGTGTGCATTTTAGTATATCTACATATGCTGATTATGTTGATTGTGATGTGGTACCTATGCAAGCATGTTCCTTATTACTTGGTAGACCATGGCAATTTGATAAAAATTCTGTACACCACGGTAGAAACAATCACTATACTCTTGTTCATAAGGATAAAAATATTACTTTGCTTCCTATGACTCCTGATTCCATTTTGAAAGATGATATTAATAGAGCTAATAAAGCACAACAGGAGAAGAATAAGAGTGAAAATCAGATTGTGGCAAAAGAATTTGAGCAACAAATGAAGCCTAATAATAAACCATCTAGTGTTGCTTCTGAAATTAAATTGAAAAGTGCATGTTTATTTGCCACCAAATCTGATATTGATGAGCTAGATTTCAGCAAATCTGTTTGCTATGCTTTTGTGTGCAAAGAGGCATTATTTTCATTCGAGGACGTGCCTTCCTCTTTGCCTCCTGCTGTCACTAA
>NW_021179174.1:0-2564 GCF_002162155.2 Triticum dicoccoides | reverse complement strand
AGTTACCACATCATCATGCGATCGAGGAAGCTATCATAGAACGCCTTTGTAGTCGACGAGAGCATCTTCTCCACTGAACGCACATTACCGAAAGGCCTAAAATAAATCCTGAAAAATGCGAGCACCCTCGACTCTCTGGCTAGTATGTGCTTCATGTTTATCCGCTAATCCATTACATACTCATATGTCTACTTTGACTATGCTACTTAATTAAAAACTTATTCACTTTAGTTATACTTAAGTCACCTGAAAATTAAATTTGGGTTAGTCGATTTTTAGACCGTTGATTTCTGTTTTAAGATTTGTGTACTTTTTTCGGACTAGTCTGTGGGTTGTCTTGGGCTTTTTTTTACTGAACCATATTTGGGCCAGTCAATTCTTAACGGGCCGAAGCCCATTCCAATGCGACAAAGCCTTCTTATTTCTCCTTTGAGTTTTCTGTTTTTTGTTTCTATGCGTTTTTGTTTTTCCTTTCCATTATTAGTTCCTTTTTTTTATTTTGTGGGTATTTTTGGGATGTTGGATCAGTGTAATTCTATACATACAAATACTATATAATTTGCGCCAAAATTTCATGATTATGTGATTAACTATTGCATATTACAAAAATGCAATTTTGGTGCAAAGTTGTGTGCAAGTTTTTAAATTTTCTTTCATCTTAAAGAAATTACCAATGCACTAATCACTCTTTTTTATAGACAAAATCATTATTTTGATATTATTTTAGTCTCTATTTCATTTTCATTCTACTTTAAGGGTAATACGAATGCCACTAATTGATTCATTATTAGATTATTTTTCTGCGAAAATTTCACTTTTATATACTTATTCTTGCATATTTTTAGAATGTGCATTTTTGTGCAAATTTTCTCCCTGATGGTTTTAGATTATTTTCCACCCTTTTATTTCTTCTTAAGTGGTAAAAGCAATGCCATTAATTTGCTCTTCCTCAGGAAATTTAATTATTTTGAGTTTTTTCTATTTTATTTTTATTTTCTTTCTTCTTAAAGGGTCATACTAATGTTAGTATGTTGCTAAATTCATTAGTTCTCAATAAACATATTTTTGCAAAAACAATTAATATTATATTTTTTCAGAATAACAATTAATATTATATGCTTATTCTTGCATATTATTAAAAAACTCGATTTTTGTGTAAATTGCGTGCAAATTTTATCATTATTTAATTTTGTTGTTTTCTCTTTCTTTCTTATTTAAGACTAATACAAATGCCACTAATTCATTCCTTCTTAGAGAATATTTTTCTTCTCTTTTTGTGTGTGTAAGTATAAATTTAGTTACTAAATAATGTGTGTAAGTTCTAGTTGAATGCAAAAATCACACTATTATATGCTTATTATTTGCATATTTCAAAAAGTGCAATTTCAGTGCAAAGTTGTGTGCATGTTTTTATAGGTTTTTCTTTTTCATTTTCTTTCTTCTTAAGATGTGTGTGTGTATTGCATAGTCACTAACCGTTGCATGCAAATATATATGGGAATGCTATTCATCCGTCACCTACAAAGGCTTGACCAACACTATATACACTAGAGCAGCCTATAATTGTTGACGCTCAAAAGTGGCACAATGGTAAAAGTTTCTTTAAGCTATGTCAAGATTAATTCAAACTTATGATTGGAGGTCACAATGGGATGGATCTTTTTGAGAAGATCAATATGGATATGAAAATGGTCTAAAAAAGGAGCTCGGGTGCAAAAGTTATGACAAGTGCAGATATGCTCATGTTGCACCAGATTAAAGAATAGCTGGAAAACTAATTAAGATGTCCTCATATGGAAAAATGATCAACACGAGTTGTCTTCGTCTCGTCGAAACGGTCGATTTTGATATAAAAATCGTCTTAATCCGAGGTCGTATGCAACCTGTGGAGGCAAAACAAGGTCAGAAACAGAAGTTGCAAAGTCATTTCGGACAGACCGAGTTGTTTTGATCGGTGAGACCGAGCTGGTCCTAAAATTTACCAGAGAGTTGGCAATGTTGACTCGGTAGGACCGAAGCAAAATAATCGGTGAGACCGAGTTGATCCAAAAAATTACAAAAGGATACAGAGAGTTGGCAACGTTCACTCGGTGGGACCGAAATGAACCAATCGGTGAGACCGAGTTGGTCTGAGAAATTACCAAAGATTTCTGTCTGAGTTAGGTTAGGGTTTTTGATGTTTTAGACGGAATTTTTAGTCCTTTTCTTGTACGGGAAGTCCAGCCGCCTCATAAATAGATGAGAGGTGACGGCCGATTGAACAACACACAATCGCAAAACGCATCTACAACTTTTTCATCTACGTTTTGTTCCTCCCTCGTTCTTGCTCCCTCGTTCTTCGTCGTTCTTCGTGTTGGAGAGCTGCAAATACCGAGGCTCTAGGGGCAGCTTGACCGACCTAGGGCAGCCCATAGCCGCCGCACTCCCCAACGGGGTCCCTCCCGGGAGTGTAGGGTTTCGGGTCTTCAAAAGCTCTCGCCGGTCGACTTGCGAATCGCGCTTCCGGTGAGACTCCTTCGACGTGAGCTGCGGTGCACCACCCCCAACGTCGAGGGTACACGTGA
>NW_021179173.1:0-1119 GCF_002162155.2 Triticum dicoccoides | reverse complement strand
CCACTACGCAAATCAACTTTGGAGAATATTGTAGAGCCACTCAATTCATCAAGCATATCATCTAGCCTAGGAATAGGATGACGATAACGAATAGTAATATTATTAATGCCTCTACAATTAACACACATACGTGATGTACCATCCTTTTTCGGCACTAGAATAATAGGAACAACACAAGGACTAAGGGATTCGCGTATATAACCTTTGTCGAGAAGCTCTTGTACTTGACGCATAATCTCCTTCGTCTCCTCTGGATTGGTACGGTATGGTGCACGGTTTGGCAGTGAAGCACCGGGAATTAAGTCAATCTGATGCTCAATCCCTCGAATAGGCGGTAATCCCGGTGGCACGTCTTGTGAAAAAACGTCAGCGAACTCCTGCAAAATGTTAGTGACAGCAGGAGGCAAAGAGGAAGGCACGTCCTCGAATGAAAATAATGCCTCTTCGCACACAAAAGCATAGCAAACAGATTTGCTGAAATCTAGCTCATCAATATCAGATTTGGTGGCAAATAAACATGCACTTTTCAATTTAATTTCAGAAGCAACACTAGATGGTTTATTATTAGGCTTCATTTGTTGCTCAAATTCTTTTGCCACAATCTGATTTTCACTCTTACTCGTCTCCTGTTTTGCTTTATTAGCTCTATTAATATCATCTTTCAAAATGGAATCAGGAGTCATAGGAAGCAAAGTAATATTTTTATTCTTATGAACAAGAGTATAGTGATTGTTTCTACCATGGTGTACAGAATTTTTATCAAATTGCCATGGTCTACCAAGTAATAAGGAACATGCTTGCATAGGTACCACATCACAATCAACATAATCAGCATATGTAGATATACTAAAATGCACACGAACAGTACGTGTTACCTTAACCTTGCCGCTGTTGTTGAACCATTGGATGTAGTAAGGATGTGGATGTGGTCTTGTGGTGAGAGAAAGCTTCTCGACCATCTCCATGCTAGCCAAGTTGTTGCAGCTCCCTCCGTCTATGATGACGCGCACAGAACGTTCCTTCACAACTCCCTTGGTATGGAACAAATTGTGCCTCTGATTTTGCTCAGCTTGTGTGATCTGCACACTCAAAACACGTTGAGCAACTAAACATTCATAC
>NW_021179172.1:671-2416 GCF_002162155.2 Triticum dicoccoides | reverse complement strand
GAGTGATTTCCACGATTAACGAACACTAGGGTGCGTTTACGTGTCGGTCATCAACACTCGTAGTTTTGGCCGATTCTGACCCGTTTCATGTATTATTACTCACCGTTTTGGGGCCCCGAATCGATTTCCATAGTTGTTGAACCCCAAGGTGCGCTTATGTGTCGGACATCAACACTCGCAGTTTTGGCCGATTCTGGCCCGTTTCATCGACTATTACTCTCCGTTTTGGGGCCCCAAATCGATTTCCATAGTTGTTGAACCCCAAGGTGCGCTTATGTGTCGGTCATCAACACTCGCAGTTATGGCCGATTCTGACCCGTTTCATGGACTATTACTCACTGTTTTGGGGTCCCGGAGTGATTTCAACGATTAACGAACCTTGGGATGCGTTTACGTGTCGGTCATCAACACTCGCAGTTTTGTCCAATTCTGACCGTTTCATGGAGTATTACACACCATTTTGGGGCCCCGAACCGATTTCCGTAGTTGTTGAACCACAAGGTGCGCTTATGTGTCGGTCATCAACACTAGCATTTTTGGCCGATTTTGACCCGTTTCATGGACTAGTACTCACTGATTTGGGGTCCCGGAGTGATTTCACGATTAACGAACCCTGGGTGCGTTTATGTGTCGGTCATCAACACTCATAGTTTTGGCCGATTCTGACCCGTTTCATAGACTATTACTCACCCTTTTGGGGCCCCGAAGCGATTTCCATAGTTGTTGAACCCCAAGGTGCGCTTACGTGTCGGTCATTAACACTCGCAGTTTTGGTCGATTCTGACCCGTTTCATGGATGATTACTCACCGTTTTGCGGCCCCGAAGCGATTTCCACGATTAATGATCCCTGGGTGCGTTTACGTCTCGGTCATCAACACTCGCATTTTGTCCGATTCTGACCCGTTTCATGGACTATTACTCACCGTTTTGTAGCCCCGAAGCGATTTCCATAGTTGTTGAACCCCAAGGTGCCCTTATGTGTCGGTCATCAACACTCGCAGTTTTGGCCGATTCTGGCCTGTTTGATGGACTATTACTCACTATTTTGGGGTCCCGGAGTGATTTCACGATTAACGAACCCTTGGTGCGTTTATGTGTCGGTCATCAACACTCATAGTTTTGGCCGATTCTGACCCGTTTCATAGACTATTACTCACCCTTTTGGGGCCCCGAAGCGATTTCCATAGTTGTTGAACCCCAAGGTGCGCTTACGTGTCGGTCATTAACACTCGCAGTTTTGGTCGATTCTGACCCGTTTCATGGATGATTACTCACCGTTTTGCGGCCCCGAAGCGATTTCCACGATTAATGATCCCTGGGTGCGTTTACGTCTCGGTCATCAACACTCGCAGTTTTGTCCGAATCTGACCCGTTTCATGGACTATTACTCACCGTTTTGTAGCCCCGAAGCGATTTCCATAGTTGTTGAACCCCAAGGTGCCCTTATGTGTCGGTTATCAACACTCGCAGTTTTGGCCGATTCTGGCCTGTTTGATGGACTATTACTCACTATTTTGGGGTCCCGGAGTGATTTTCACGATTAACGAACACCAAGGTGCGTTTACGTGTCGGTCATCAACACTCGTACTTTTGGCCGATTCTGACCCGTTTCATGGACTATTACTCATCGTTTTGGGGCCCCGAATCAATTTCCGTAGTTGTTGAACCCCAACGTGCACTTATGTGTCGGTCATCAACACTCGCAGTTATGGCCGATTCTGACCCGTTTCATGGACTATTACTC
>NW_021179172.1:0-661 GCF_002162155.2 Triticum dicoccoides | reverse complement strand
GGTGCGTTTATGTGTCGGTCATCAACACTCATAGTTTTGGCCGATTCTGACCCGTTTCATAGACTATTACTCACCCTTTTGGGGCCCCGAAGCGATTTCCATAGTTGTTGAACCCCAAGGTGCGCTTACGTGTCGGTCATTAACACTCGCAGTTTTGGTCGATTCTGACCCGTTTCATGGATGATTACTCACCGTTTTGCGGCCCCGAAGCGATTTCCACGATTAATGATCCCTGGGTGCGTTTACGTCTCGGTCATCAACACTCGCAGTTTTGTTCGAATCTGACCCGTTTCATGGACTATTACTCACCGTTTTGTAGCCCCGAAGCGATTTCCATAGTTGTTGAACCCCAAGGTGCCCTTATGTGTCTGTTATCAACACTCGCAGTTTTGGCCGATTCTGGCCTGTTTGATGGACTATTACTCACTATTTTGGGGTCCCGTAGTGATTTTCACGATTAACGAACACCAAGGTGCGTTTACGTGTCGGTCATCAACACTCGTACTTTTGGCCGATTCTGACCCGTTTCATGGACTATTACTCATCGTTTTGGGGCCCCGAATCAATTTCCGTAGTTGTTGAACCCCAACGTGCACTTATGTGTCGGTCATCAACACTCGCAGTTATGGCCGATTCTGACCCGTTTCATGGACTATTACTC
>NW_021179171.1:0-1064 GCF_002162155.2 Triticum dicoccoides | reverse complement strand
AGGACTCCGGTATTCATCGCGTGACATTTCCCCGAAGGGACAGACACAGGATCGAAGAAGGACACATGCCGGCCTGCCTAGGTGTTCCGGAGCAGTAGCAAGCTACCAGGGCTCAGTGGAAGCACTAGGAGACATTTCCCGGTAAGAGAGGCTACTAAGAATAAACAACTAGATAGTCAGATCCCACACATAGCAATACACATTACACGTACGCATAACATGCAAGTATGTGCTGTACAACATGGCATCACAGCATAACTCAACAACTCATATAGATAAGGGCTCAGAAGAGCCGTCACAGTATTATTACAAACAGGGGTCACATGACCCAACAGTCAGAGCAATCAAGCAACAAGCGGAAGCATTACATGTCTGGGTACAGACATCTACAAATGAAAAAGGCTGAAGAGCCTGACTATCTACAACATCCGATCAAGATCGTAGCTGAGGTACTAGCTACTAGTCGAAGTCCACGAGAACACTAGTAAGACCGAAGTCTCCGCTGCAAAAACATAAATAAAGCAACATGAGTACAAAGGTACTCAGCAAGACTTACATCAGATCCTATCGTACATGCATTGGTATCAAGAGGGTAATGTGGGATTTGGTTGCAGCAAGCCAGCTTTGACTCTGTGGCTATCCTGTTCTACGACTACCAGAAACTCTTGAGGTGAAACAACGTACACGAGTCCACTAATCACCATACAATACCCTACTATGGATTCATCCCCGTCTCCCTACGAGAAGGCCATCCATAGCACTCACACTTGTCTTGAGCATTTTAGAGTATCCACTTCAAGTTGTCTATGTACCATGTAAGCATCCAAGAAGTCCATAACCGCGGACCCGGCTATTCGAATAGATCATGTTAACCCTGCAGGGGTGTACTTCTTCACACACGCTCTCGCCACTTACCGCCATGTACACGTCATGTATCTCGGCAACCTTCAAGCGGAAGCCTGGCGAGGGTGTCGGCCACGACCTGACTAACCACACAAGACTCTAGCCCAGGTTTATCGCCTATTCGGGTTCCATCCGCAAGGAGATCCGGCCGGGGTGTCGCT
>NW_021179170.1:0-1623 GCF_002162155.2 Triticum dicoccoides | reverse complement strand
CTCGCTCTCTCTCTCACACGGCCGAACACCACCGTCGCCGCCGTTCGCCATAGCAGCCATCTCCGGCCACCCCTCGCTCCCCCGACTAGCTCAGGAGCTCCGCCTCGACTCCCTCTTCCTCCCCACCGCTCCACAGCTCCCCGGAAGCCCTGCATCGCCGCCACATCGCCGTTCCCCTCTTCGGGCTCCGATCATCGTCGCCGTCGAATTCGTCGTCTCCAGCGCGTCCTCGAGCCCGCTAACCACCTCTGCAGCCCCGCGGTGAGCCCCCGGATCGTTTCCCCCTTCTCCCCTGGTCTCTTTCGACCTCTAGGCCCTAGCCCCACCTTGGCCGAGAGCTCCACGCCGCCGGCGATGTCGCCGTCGTGGCCACGGTCACCGTAGCACCCAACCGAGCACACCATCGTGCTCCACACCTCACTAGGAGCACGTAGCGCGCACTAACGCCTCCCCAAGCCCCCTGCAACGTCGATTCCAACCGCACCCGAACTCCGGCAGCCGCAGCCGAGCTCGCCGCCGTCAACTCCGGCCACCCCGAGCCCAACCACCACCACCAATAGCCGCGGCTCAACCTCAGCAACACGTAGATGCCTTCCGCCGTCCATTTGGTTGCCGGAATGGCAAAAAGCACTTTCGCCGCCGTCTCGGGCCTCGCCGGCGTCATGTCGCCGGTGGGGTTTGACCTGTCCGACCTGAGGTTTGACCCCCAGGGTCACTGACGCGTGGGCCCTGTCGGTCAGATGGTTAGATTAGCGCTAACCACTGTTAGTTAACCCCTGACACTGACCAGTGGGCCCCAGCGCCACTAATTAGTAATTAGAATTAATTTAACCCTGTTTAACCCCCTGTCACTGACGTGTGGGCCCCACACGTCAGGTTTGACTCCAGCCAGCCGCAGTTGACCACTGACGTCATGGTGACGTCATGCTGGCGCAATAATTATAATTTCTGGCTTTAATTTAAATCAGGAAATTCCAGAATATTATTTAAACTTCAAAAATTCATAACTTTTATTCTGTAACTCCAAATTGGACAAATTATATATGAAAAATGATCAGAAAAATCCAATCTATCCATCTGTACTATTTACATGCATGATCAAACAAGCTAAATTGATGTTTTAAGCAGAACAAGGAAAAGCACTTTAAAAAGGCCATATTTGAATTTGAAATTTGAATCCTTGATTCAAATTTGTTCAAACCCTTCTGGTTTTAGTTGCATTAGCCCAATACACTCATATTGCCATGTTTCATGCATGCATCATATTGTTGCACATTGTTTGGTGATGTTTGTGTATCGGTGCTCTCTGCGACAGGTTCTGTCCCCGAGGAGTACCGTGATTACCCTAACGAAGAACCATATCAGTGCATCGAACCATCAGGCAAGCAACCAACCATTTGATCATATCGATACAATCCCATGTTCTCGCTCCTGCTCTCTTTTACTGCATTAAGACAACGCGATTCAAACTGCTGTGTGCTACGGTAGTTGAACCCATTTCCTCTGCATGACCTGTCATTGCCACAGTAACTAGATGAAACCCACTAGCATGTGTAGGAGTTGTTTGAGCCATATGTATGTGTTGTTCCTACCTTGCTATGCCTGCTATGCTTAGAGTCGTGT
>NW_021179169.1:0-818 GCF_002162155.2 Triticum dicoccoides | reverse complement strand
GATTGACTCGGTCAGCTGGGCTGACCGGTCCACCCCCCTGCCTATGACATGGGGGCCCCACCCCCCCAGGACGTTTTTAAAATAAAAGAAAAGGGAAAAGGAATTTAGATAAATATAATTAATAAAATTAATTAATTAATTAATTAATTAAGTAAATAATTAATTTAATTAATCCTGATTAATTAAACCTAATGACTAATTAACCTAATTAACTACTGTTAATTAAACTTAACTAAGATAATTAGTTAACAGAGTATGACAAACGGGACCCACATGTCCGGGTTGACCTAGTCAACCCTGTTGACTGCTGACGTCAACATGGCATCATGCTGACGTCATAATTCCATTTTTCGAATTAAATAATTAATTGATTAAATTCCAGAAATTAATAAAATCTTTAAAAAATCATATCTTTTAATCCGTAACTCGGATTAAAATATTTTCAACATGAAAGTTGCTCAGAACGACGAGACGAATTCGGATACGCAGTCCGTTCGTCCGCCACACCCCCCTAACCTATCAAACCCGCAACTTTCCCCCTCCGGCTCCTCTGCCCGAAAACACGAAACACCGGGAATACTTTCCCGGATGATTCCCCCCTTAACCAGTACCACCTCATACCACGTTAGGGCACGCCTAGCATCGCTTCTTGACATGTCATGCATCGATATGCATCTGTTTACTTGGTATTCATTGTTTCTTCCCCCTCTTCTCTCCGGTAGACTACGAGACCGACGCTGCTGCTGCCCAGCTCGACTACGGAGTTGACGACCCCTCTCTCTTGCCAGAGCAACCAGGCAAGCCCCCCCTTTGATCAC
>NW_021179168.1:0-1761 GCF_002162155.2 Triticum dicoccoides | reverse complement strand
CACTAGGACACAAATCATGGCTAGACCACTAGATGATCCCCTAAGCACTTAGGGTCATAATAATAATTCCAACATATATGTCGAGGCAATAATTACCTCAACACACCGATTAGTGTGGTTAATCTGGCCCATGGGAACATCGGAAACAGAAGGAAGGGATTTGCAAATGCATCGGACTATTTAGAAACCTGGGATGACTCGGACAGCATAACGGCTATAATTGCTCAAAAAGATTTGAGACAATCACCAAAAATGGTGGCATAACCACTCAGAAGCACAATATCAAGGTTCCGAGATCAACAATTAACATACGGAAGTAGTAGGAACTGAACTGAGACTTAAATCCAACAATCTTATAAGTCTACTGATTAGTAACACGTGATCCTAATAGAAAGAAGAGATAGCCTAGTTCTTAATCCCCGCAGGAAAGATAAGATAACTCAAATCAGAAGGGCATGAGGTATAAGGAGTAAAAAGAGCCTTACGTTCCATCCCACAATCAATTCCCTTATATAACTAAAGAATTTCTAGACTCAACTTCGACCAGTTTGGCTTGGTAATCCTACAGGCAGTCAAGCTCTGATACCAACGCTGTCAGGACCCCGACTCAATGTCACATCGATCTAGCCGGTAACACCTCATATCACTTTGCGGCCTCACGCACGGTATCCCCACGGTGTCGCCTTACCTTTGCCCGGGACCATTTGCGCATTTTGGCTCACGTATATAATAGTGTCGCTAGCATCCATATGATAAAGAGCCCGGGCTGACATGGCTAGTCGTAAACCCAAAGTGGCACAGACTTACAGGGACAGGCATCCATGACCCAGCATCGAACATGTCGGTCATCAGCAAGTGGGTCCGGGCTGTAGCACTGGGCTAGCAGGACTCCGGTAAACCGGGCTGTAGCGGGCTAACAGGACTCCGGTACTCAATGCGTGACATTTCCCCGAAGGGACAGACACAGGAACGAAGAAGGACACATGCCGGCCAGCCTAAGTGTTCCGGAGCAGTAGCAAGCCACCATGGCTCGGTGGAAACACTAGGAGACATTTCCCCGTAAGAGAGGCTACTAAAGATAAACAACTAGATGGTCAGATCCCACACATACCAAGCATTTCAATAACATACACACAATATGCTCGATATGTGCAAATACAACATGGCATCACAACATGACTCTATGACTCAAGTAATCTATTCAATAGGCTCCGAGGAGCGAGATATTACAAACAGGGGTCTCATGACCCAACAATCAGAGCATACAAGCCAAAGCACAAGCGGAAGCTATCATGTCTGGGTACAGACATCTATAAATGAAAAAGGCTGAGAAGCCTGACTATCTATCAGATCCTGCCGAGGGCACAAGATCGTAGCTGAGGTATCAAGCTAAACGTCGAAGTCCACGTGGAACTACTAGTGAGACTGAAGTCTCTCTGCAAAAACATAAAATAGGCAAACGTGAGTACAAATGTACCCAGCAAGACTTACATCAGAACTATCTACATATGCATCGTTATCAACAAAGGGGATGGTGGGGTTTAACTGCAGCAAGCCAGCTTTGACTCGGTGGCTATCCTGAACTACGACTGCAAGCGACTCTTTTGAGGTGGCGCACACGAGTCCACATATTCACCATATCAATACACCACTATGGATCCGCTCCCGTCTCCCTACGAGAACGCCATCCATAGCACTCACGCTTATCTTGCGTATTTTAGAGTATCCACTTTCACTTGTCTATGAACTGATATAAGCAAC
>NW_021179167.1:0-1384 GCF_002162155.2 Triticum dicoccoides | reverse complement strand
CCTAATCTCGAAATACGCCAACCCAACATCGACCATTGGAGACACCTGTAGTACTCCTTTATAATCACCCAGTTACGTTGTGACGTTTGGTAGTACCCAAAGTGTTCCTCCGGTAAACGGGAGTTGCATAATCTCATAGTCATAGGAACATGTATAAGTCATGAAGAAAGCAATAGCAACATACTAAACGATCGGGTGCTAAGCTAATGGAATGGGTCATGTCAATCAGATCATTCTACTAATGATGTGACCTCGTTAATCAAATAACAACTCATTGTTCATGGTTAGGAAACATAACCATCTTTGATTAACGAGCTAGTCAAGTAGAGGCATACTAGTGACACTCTCTTTGTCTATGTATTCACACATGTATTATGTTTCCGGTAAATACAATTCTAGCATGAATAATAAACATTTATCATGATTATAAGGAAATAAATAATAACTTTATTATTGCCTCTAGGGCATATTTCCTTCAGTCTCCCACTTGCACTAGAGTCAATAATCTAGATTACACTGTAATGAATCTAACACCCATGGAGCTTTGGTGCTGATCATGTTTTGCTCGTGGAAGAGGCTTAGTCAACGGGTCTGCAACATTCAGATCCGTATGTATCTTGCAAATCTCTATGTTTCCCACCTGGACTAGATCCCGGATGGAGTTGAAGCGTCTCTTGATGTGTTTGGTCCTTTTGTGAAATCTGGATTCCTTTGCCAAGGCAATTGCACCAGTATTGTCACAAAAGATTTTCATTGGACCCGATGCACTAGGTATGACACCTAGATCGGATATGAACTCCTTCATCCAGACTCCTTCATTTGCTGCTTCCGAAGCAGCTATGTATTCCGCTTCACATGTAGATCCCGCTACGACGCTTTGTTTAGAACTGCACCAACTGACAGCTCCACCGTTTAATGTCAACACGTATCCGGTTTGCGATTTAGAATCGTCCGGATCAGTGTCAAAGCTTGCATCAACGTAACCTTTTACGATGAGCTCTTTGTCACTTCCATATACGAGAAACATATCCTTAGTCCTTTTCAGGTATTTCAGGATGTTCTTGACCGCTGTCCAGTGATCCATTCCTGGATTACTTTGGTACCTCCCTGCTAAACTTATAGCAAGGCACACATCAGGTCTGGTACACAGCATTGCATACATGATAGAGCCTATGGCTGATGCATAGGGAACATCTTTCATATTCTCTCTATCTTCTGCAGTGGTCGGGCATTGAGTCTTACTCAATTTCACACCTTGTAACACAGGCAAGAACCCTTTCTTCGCTTGATCCATTTTGAACTTCTTCAAAATTTTGTCAAGGTATGTGCTTTGTGAAAGTCCAATTAAGCGTCTTGATCTATCTCTATAGATCTTAATGCCTAA
>NW_021179166.1:0-978 GCF_002162155.2 Triticum dicoccoides | reverse complement strand
ACTTCATGTTGATAGTAATTGCTAGTGCCTTTAGGATATTAGTAACCTTTGCGATAGTCCTTGAAGTCCGTGGTATCTTCTTCTTCCAAATACCATGAACTACTTATGGCAGAAGTTCCTCATTGAACTGAAATATCACAACAGGATTATTCTTGAGGAGTTCTCCATTCATAAATCGTGACTCTGCCAGTTCTACCTTTCTGCATGGGTTATCCGGAAGAAATATGTTGAACTTGGTTCGACATACTAATCTATGCATCCACAACTCAGAAAATTATATGTTCCTTTGAGTTGTTCTCTTTAGTTGCATTCTGACCCTCGTCTATCAATTGATAGTCAAGAGTATGCGTGCGTTCGTTTATCGATGCCTATTACTCTTGTGGTCTGTCAAGCCATTCTATCGCAGAATGACTAGGAGAAACAAACTCCAGTACCTCATCCATATTTAGGATTGGGTCAAAGTAGTTGTGTTCCGCAGATCAAGTTACAATCCAGCTTCTGGTCTGCTCTACCCTGAAGTATTACCTTCTTTATGACAGGAATTTCATGAGAATTGCGCCACCTTTTGTGAATTCTTGACATAGTGATACTTCTCGCCATCCTTTTTCATTCCTCGGTTCCGTGTTGATGCAACCGGAATACCGACAAATGAATTGTGATGTGTGAAATCAATACTCCTAGCAACCTCGTTGCTTGGTAGTTAAAGGATAATAATTTTATTCTTAGTATGTTGGTTATTGAATCACCATTCTAAGATTGATCGTGCTACCTAGTCCTTATTTCCTGGTGCACTCTTTGATTGATGAGTTAGGATTTGTCAAGTCCTCGCTCATTTGATCATATCATCTTGCCCTGAAAAGCAAGATTGTTCTCGAGCTTAGTAACATATCGGTGGTTCGTGATTTTCCGAAGATCTTCTCGGAAGTACTACCAGGTTGTCACCTGACCGCTATGTTGAGCTCGTGATCAAGTTGGTTT
>NW_021179165.1:0-1044 GCF_002162155.2 Triticum dicoccoides | reverse complement strand
ATGGACAAACTGAAGTAGTCAATAGAACGTTGTCTACTATGCTTAGGGCTGTTTTGAAGAATAATAAGAAAATGTGGGAGGAATGCTTGCCTCATATTGAATTTGCTTATAATCGTTCATTGCATTCTACTACTAAGATGTGCCCTTTTGAAGTTGTGTATGGTTTCCTACCTCGTGCACCTATTGATTTGTTGCCTCTTCCATCTTCGGAGAAGGTTAATTTTGATGCTAAACAACGTGCTGAATTGATTTTAAAAATGCATGAGTTAACTAAGGAAAACATTGAGCGCATGAATGCTAAATATAAACTTGCTGGAGATAAGGGTAGAAAACATGTTGTGTTTGCACCTGGAGATCTTGTTTGGTTACATTTGCGTAAGGATAGATTTCCTGATTTGCGCAAATCAAAGTTAATGCCACGTGCTGATCGTCCCTTTAAGGTGTTAGAGAAAATAAATGATAATGCATATAAACTTGAGCTGCCTGCAGATTTTGGGGTTAGTCCCACTTTTAACATTGCAGATTTCAAGCCTTATTTGGGTGAGGAAGATGGACTTCCGTCGAGGACGACTTCATTTCAAGAAGGGGAGGATGATGAGGACATCAATACAATTGTTACACCCACAGCCCCTGCTTCTATACATACTGGACCAATTACTAGAACTCGTGCACGCCAACTAAATTACCAGGTACTTTCGTTTCTTGGTAATGATTCTAATGTTCATGAGAATATGATGCTGCCTAAATTGGATACATTTGTTTTGCTTACAAATGAAGGGCCTAGCCTGGAGAAGGATGAATATTGGAGCAAGAACAAGCATGGAGATGATGGCATGCGCAAGGGGAACAAGAACGGAGTTACAAGTGATGATTTCAGGACTTTGAAGCCACCATAATGGGTGCATGAAGCCTTGGACGAAATATACAAGATGCCACTTCATAAATTTCGTCCCGAGGCTATTTTAGGTGCTGCGTCACCTTATTATTGGGCCAGGCCCATGTAATTTCGAAATACATAAGTATAGGCTATTTTTAGAGTCCGTA
>NW_021179164.1:0-732 GCF_002162155.2 Triticum dicoccoides | reverse complement strand
ATTTTGAATTGAATTAGTTTTATTTTTCTTAATTTTTTGATATATTATTTGTATTTTTAGAATTTTGAATTGAATTAGTTTTATTTTTCTGAATTTTTTGATATATTATTTGTATTTTTAGAATTTTGAATTGAATTAGTTTTATTTTTCTGAATTTTTTGATATATTATTTGTATTTTTAACATTTTGAATTGAATTAGTTTTTTTTTCTGAATTTTTTGATATATTATTTGTATTTTTAGAATTTTGAATTGAATTAGTTTTATTTTTCTGAATTTTTTGATATATTATTTGTATTTTTAGAATTTTGAATTGAATTAGTTTTATTTTTTGAATTTTTTGATATATTATTTGTATTTTTAACATTTTGAAAAAGAAAAAGTATTTGGAAAATACTTTTAGTCGCGGTTGGCCTGACCAACCGCGACTAAAGGTGGTTGCGCGCGGGAACGAAAAAGTCCTTTAGTCGCGGGTCGCCTAACCAACCGCGACTAAAGGTTATCCTTTAGTCGCGGGTCGCCTCCCCAACCGCGACTAAAGGTTAACCTTTAGTCGCGGGTCGCCTCCCCGACCGCGACTAAAGGCCCTTTAGTCGCGGGTCGCCTCCCCAACCGCGACTAAAGGGGGGGGGCTATAAATACGTGCGCCCGACCCGTCGCCTCCATTTCTCCGCTCGTTCTCTGCCGCGCCGAAGGCCTGCCGCGCCCTCGCCCTCGACGCCGCCCGCCGTCG
>NW_021179163.1:0-1238 GCF_002162155.2 Triticum dicoccoides | reverse complement strand
TGAAATCTCTCACAAAACGCCTATAGAATCCAGCGAGGCCAAGAAAACTCCTCACTTGTGTGACCGTTTTGGGCTGCGGCCAACTCTCAATAGCTTCAATCTTGGCTTTGTCAACTTCAATTCCCTGTGGAGTAACAACATAGCCAAGAAAAGATACTCGGTCGGTGCAAAAGGTGCACTTCCCAAGGTTACCAAACAAACGTGCATCACGTAGAGCAATAAAAACAGCACGTAAATGTTCCAAATGTTCTTCCAAAGATCTGCTATAAATCAGTATATCATCAAAATAGACTACCACAAATCGTCCAATGAAAGCACGTAAAACTTCGTTCATTAGTCTCATGAAAGTACTAGGCGCATTAGTTAACCCAAAAGGCATGACTAACCACTCATATAATCCAAACTTAGTTTTAAATGCTGTTTTCCATTCATCCCCCAACTTCATACAAATTTCATGGTATCCACTATGCAAATCAACTTTGGAGAATGTTGTAGAGCCACTCAATTCATCAAGCATATCATCGAGCCTAGGAATAGGATGACGATAATGAATAGTAATATTATTAATGCCTCTACAATCAACACACATACGTGATGTACCATCCTTTTTCGGCACTAGAATAATAGGAACAGCACAAGGACTAAGGGATTCGCGTATATAACCTTTGTCGAGAAGCTCTTGTACTTGACACATAATCTCCTTCGTCTCCTCTGGATTGGTACGGTATGGTGCACGGTTTGGCAGTGAAGCACCGGGAATTAAGTCAATCTGATGCTCAATCCCTCGAATAGGCGGTAATCCCGGTGGCACGTCTTGTGGAAAAACGTCAGCGAACTCCTGCAAAATGTTAGTGACAGCAGGAGGGAAAGAGGAAGGCACGTCCTCGAATGAAAATAATGCCTCTTTGCACACAAAAGCATAGCAAACAGATTTGCTGAAATCTAGCTCATCAATATCAGATTTGGTGGCAAATAAACATGCACTTTTCAATTTAATTTCAGAAGCAACACTAGATGGTTTATTATTAGGCTTCATTTGTTGCTCAAATTCTTTTGCCACAATCTGATTTTCACTCTTATTCTTCTCCTGTTGTGCTTTATTAGCTCTATTAATATCATCTTTCAAAATGGAATCAGGAGTCATAGGAAGCAAAGTAATATTTTTATCCTTATGAACAAGAGTATAGTGATTGTTTCTACCATGGTGTACAGAATTTTTATCAAATTGCCATGGTCTA
>NW_021179162.1:0-1070 GCF_002162155.2 Triticum dicoccoides | reverse complement strand
AGAAGTCCATAACCGCGGACCCGGCTATTCGAATAGATCATGTTAACCCTGCAGGGGTGTACTTCTTCACACACGCTCTCGCCACTTACCGCCATGTACACGTCATGTATCTCGGCAACCTTCAAGCGGAAGCCTGGCGAGGGTGTCGGCCACGACCTGACTAACCACACAAGACTCTAGTCCAGGTTTATCGCCTATTCGGGTTCCATCCGCAAGGAGATCCGGCCGGGGTGTCGCTTACGGCCCCAAACGATGTGTACAGGGTTCCCGAGCCCACCATCCGGGTGCCACTCGGTACACCAGGCCACGTGTGCCTAGTCTGTCCCAAGCCCACCCTGCCGGGTGCCACTTGGTAGAAAAATAGCACTACCTACAAACACCAGAAACTAGTTGCGACTCCTGGACAGAGACCAAGTTGGTTAACAAGTCGAGAGGGGTCGAGTTACCGGAACCCAATGTGTGGTAGTATCGAGTCATTGGACAACATACATAGAACTCAGTGCTTAAGGACGGTTCCAGTGAGACAACCCACCATGTACTCCTACATGGCCTCTCACCGCTACCTTTACCAAATCGTGTTCACACACACTTCATTCTCAGCATCAGAACATATCGTGACACTCCAATTCATTCCCAATGAATCAGACCTGACACAACTCTAAGCAATAGCAGGCATAGCATGGTAGGAACACATCAGTGGCTTCAATCAACTCCTACACATGCTAGTGGGTTTCAACTATTTACTGTGGCAATGACAGGTCATGCAGAGGAATGGGTTCAACTACCGCAGCACAAAGTAGCAGATGAACCGTTGTTGTCCTAATGCAATAACTGAGAGCAGGAGCGAGAGAGTAGGGTTTTATCGAAATGAACAAGGGGGTTTGCTTGCCTGGTAAATCAACAGAGGAGGCACTGCTTCACAGACAGGTACTCTGGAACGGACTCCGGAGCAGGACCTATCGAGAAGGAACAGTGTCGGCAATCAATGCACAAACATATGCAACAATATGATGCATGAACATGGCATGTAGATGTGATGCTGTTTGAGCTAATGTAACTAGTAATCATTT
>NW_021179161.1:0-1100 GCF_002162155.2 Triticum dicoccoides | reverse complement strand
GACGCTCCACTATCAGAGATTTTGCACAACAGAGATGCAACTGGTCGAGTGGCCAAATGGGCGATTGAACTTCTTCCCCTTGATATCAAGTTTGAGGCAAAGAAAGCCATTAAGTCCCAGGCAATAGCAGATTTCCTCGCCGAGTGGATTGAACAACAGCAGCCGACTGAAGTTCACTCGGAGCATTGGACCATGTTCTTTGATGGCTCTAAGATGTTGAATGGTTCCGGTGCTGGGGTTGTCCTGGTTTCCCCCAGAGGAGATAAGCTCAGATATGTGCTCCAGATTCACTTTGATTCCTCCAACAATGAGGCAGAATATGAGGCCCTCTTATATGGGTTGCGCATGGCCATTTCACTCGGCGTCCGTCGCCTGATGGTCTATGGCGACTCGGATTTAGTGGTCAACTAGGTGATGAAAGAGTGGGACGTGAGAAGCCCAGCCATGACTGGATACTGCAGTGCAGTGAGGAAGCTAGAAAAGAAGTTCGAGGGGTTGGAGCTCCATCATATACCCTGACTGAAAAATCAAGCAGCTGATGATCTAGCAAAGATAGGTTCCAAGAGAGAAGCCATTCCGAGTGGTGTGTTCTTGGAGCATATACACACTCCGTCAGTCAAAGAAGATCCTTTCACCGAAGAAACTCCACAGCCCAAGAGTGCCACAGATCTGACTGAAGTTGAAGTCCCAGCGGTGGTCGACTTGATCATGGAGGTTTTGGTGGTCATTCCCGACTGGACAGTTCCGTATGTCGCATATATCCTGAGAAAAGAGCTTCCGGAGGATGAGGAAGAGGCTCGACAGATCGTCCATCGATCTAAGGCCTTTACCGTAATCAAAGGACAATTATACAGAGAAAGCGCGACTGGAGTTGGTCAGAAGTGCATAACACCAGAAGAAGGTCGACTCATCCTCAATGATATTCACTCGGGGACCTGTGGTCATCATGCGTCCTCTCGGACCATCGTGGCCAAAGCATACCGAGCCGGATTTTACTGGCCAAAGGCGAATGAGATGGCAAAAGAGATAGTGGATAAGTGCGAGGGATGTCAGTTCTACTCGAATATGTCGCACAAGCCTGCGTCGGCCCTGAAGACCAT
>NW_021179160.1:0-1272 GCF_002162155.2 Triticum dicoccoides | reverse complement strand
GGGAATTGAAGTTGATAAAGCCAAGATTGAAGCTATTGAGAGTTGGCCGCAGCCCAAAACGGTCACACAAGTGAGGAGTTTTCTTGGCCTCGCTGGATTCTATAGGCGTTTTGTGAGAGATTTCAGCACCATTGCTGCACCTCTCAATGAGCTTACAAAGAAAGATGTGCCTTTTCTTTGGGGTACTGCACAGGAAGAAGCCTTCACGGTATTGAAAGATAAGTTGACACATGCTCCTTTACTCCAACTTCCTGATTTTAATAAGACTTTTGAGCTTGAATGTGATGCTAGTGGAATTGGATTAGGAGGTGTGTTATTACAAGATGGCAAACCTATTGCATATTTTTCTGAAAAATTGAGTGGGCCTAGTCTGAATTATTCTACTTATGATAAAGAATTATATGCTCTTGTTCGGACTTTAGAAACATGGCAACATTATTTATGGCCCAAAGAATTTGTTATACATTCTGATCATGAATCTTTGAAACATATTAAAAGTCAAGCTAAACTGAATCGTAGACATGCTAAATGGGTTGAATTCATTGAGACTTTCCCTTATGTCATTAAACACAAGAAGGGAAAAGAAAATGTTATTGCTGATGCATTGTCTCGTCGCTATACTATGCTTTCACAACTTGACTTCAAAATATTTGGTTTGGAGACCATCAAAGATCAATATGTGCATGATGCTGATTTTAAAGATGTAATGCAGAATTGTAAAGAAGGAAGAATGTGGAACACGTTTGTTGTTAACGATGGATTTGTGTTTCGTGCTAACAAGTTATGCATTCCAGTTAGCTCCGTTCGTCTTTTGTTGTTGCAGGAGGCGCATGGAGGAGGATTAATGGGACACTTTGGCGTGAAGAAGACGGAGGACGTACTTGCTACACATTTCTTTTGGCCAAAGATGAGACGGGATGTTGAGCGTTTTATTGCTCGCTGCACTACATGTCAAAAAGCTAAGTCACGACTCAATCCTCATGGTTTATATATGCCGTTGCCTGTACCTAGTGTTCCTTGGGAGGATATATCTATGGACTTTGTTTTAGGTTTACCTCGAACAAAGAAGGGGAGGGATAGCATATTTGTTGTCGTGGATAGATTCTCGAAAATGGCACACTTTATACCATGTCATAAAAGCGATGATGCTGTTAATGTTGCTGATTTGTTCTTTCGTGAAATTATTCGCTTGCATGGTGTGCCAAATACTATTGTTTCAGATCGTGATACTAAATTTCTTAGCCACTTTTGGAGATGTTTATGGGCTAAGTT
>NW_021179159.1:0-2059 GCF_002162155.2 Triticum dicoccoides | reverse complement strand
TCCCGTCCCCGTCTTCACCGTCGTCGATCGCCCGCGCTGATCTCATCGTCGGTACCACCGTGGTGAGCCTCTTGTTCTTATCTTCTTTCTAAAGAAAAAAATTCTTACTTGTATGATTAGATAGATACTTGTCTAATTTTCTTACTTTTATTATTGCTTCTTATTATATAGTGCGATGGTTTTGTTATCCGCCCCCGTCGGCCCACGTCCTGTCTATGATTTGGATGTGGTATATATTATCTTTATAACTATTTGGTTCATTTATTGTTTATGACAATTATGCCGACCAACGTGACATAGATTTTATTTATCTAGGAGGTATGTGAACCGGAAATTCCAACCGACCCCATTGGTGAGAGGTTAAATTTAGTTGAAGAAGAAAACAATTTCTTGAAGGAAAAAATAAAAAAAATGAGGAGGAGAAGATGATATTGGACTTGCATGTTGCGGATGTCGTCGATGATCACAAGATCAAGATGGATGCAATGCGCTTGAAGATTAGAAAATATGCCATTCATACCGAGGCTTGGTATCATTATGACGTTGGATCAATTGTTACCTCGGTTGCGATTATGATCGCATTTGTTTTCGCATTGAAATGTTTTACATAGTTTCAATGTATGGTTTAATTAATTAGATGCTCTGGAGAGCTATATGTTGTTCAACAAGAACAATGTATGTGCTCTGGTTTTAATGCGATGATGAACTTCTATTAATTTGGTCACTTAATTATCTATTCATGATGTTCTGTAATGGTTTTTGGCACACTTAATTATATATATATAATGCACGCAGATGAACCGGCAATGGATGTACGGTGACAGACACACCTCCGAGTACATGAAGGGCGTGCATGGTTTTCTTGGTATGAGGGGAGACTCAGTGGAAAAGGCCTCAATAGTATGTAGGGGGAGACTGGGTATGAGGGGAGACTGGGTGGAAAAGGCACGCTAGGAGGGGACTCAATAGTATGTAGGGACGGGCATTCTTGGTCTCAAGCACACTACACTGTTCTACATAATTCTACCTTGGTGACCCCGTATGTCGATAAACACAAGAACATTTTGCGCTTCAAACACCCAGACGAGTGTGATGACTGGATTACATGTGAACACATCAGGAGTTTCGGCAGTTGGTTCCAAACACGTCTCAGGTGTGACAAAACTGTTTCTGATGACTTGTACTCATTAGCGAGGGAACCATCTTCGACTGTAATGACCTACAAGGGGTACAAGATAAATGGGAATATATTTTACACGATCGCCCAAGATCAAAAGAGCACCAACCAAAACAGCGGTGTCCACTTTGTTGCAGCAACCAAGAGGGGAAAGGACACATATTATGGTTACATAGTGGACATATGGGAGTTTGACTATGGAAATGATATAAAGGTCCCTTTGTTTAAGTGCAAATGGGTCAATATGTCAGGAGGCGGGGTACAGGTAGACCCATAGTACGGAATGACATCAGTGGATCTGAACAATCTGGGGTACACAGACGAGCCATTCATCCTAGCCAATGATGTGGCACAGGTTTTGTATGTGAAGGACATGTCTACCAAACCGAGAAAAAGAAAAGATAAGGAAGCGGATACATCATACGATGAGCCAAAGCGCCACATAGTTCCTTCAGGAAAAAGAGACATCATGGGATTGGAGGGCAAGACAGACGTATCAGAAGATTATGAAAAGTTTCATGAAATCCCTCCCTTCAAAGTCAAGGCTGACCGAAGCACCCTGTTAAACGATGAAGATTATCCATGGTTACGGCGCAATAAGCAAAGAACACAAGCGAAGAAAAAGTAAAGACTTTCTATCAACAACTATTATGATGATGCCTTTGATGTAGAATATCACTACAGTCACAAGCGAAGAAAACAAAGTGCATCCAGTTTTTATTGTAACCATCTCCACTTTTTAGCACATGCTATGTGGGTGAAATGATGTAATCAATTAAAATATTCTGTTATGATCAAGTAAAACAAAACTATACTATCCTCCAATAGAAAAAAATCAACAAAAAAGCTTTTGTATAACTCCAATAGCAAAAGGAATCAACT
>NW_021179158.1:0-1128 GCF_002162155.2 Triticum dicoccoides | reverse complement strand
ACTTTGCTGGATCGGAGTCCGGGGATCGTCATCGAGCTGAACGTGTGCTCGAACTCGGAGGTGCCGTAGTTTCGGTGCTTGATCGGTTGGATCGTGAAGACGTACGACTACTTCCTCTACGTCGTGTCATTGCTTCCGCAGTCGGTCTGCGTTGGGTACGTAGACAACACTCTCCTCTCGTTGCTATGCATCACATGATCCTGTGTGCGCGTAGGAAAATTTTTGAAATTACTACGAAACCCAACAGTGGCATCCGAGCCTAGGTTAATGATGTTGATGTTATATGCACGAGTAGAACACAAGTGAGTTGTGGACGATACAAGTCATACTGCCTACCAGCATGTCATATTTTGGTTCAGCGGTATTGTTGGACGAGACGACCCGGACCAACCTTACGCGTACGCTTACGCGAGACCGGTTCCCTCGACGTGCTTTGCACAGAGATGGCTTGCTGGCGACTGCCTCTCCAACTTTAGTTGAACCAAGTATGGCTACGCCCGGTCCTTGCGAAGGTTAAAACGGAGTCTATTTGACAAACTATCGTTGTGGTTTTGATGCGTAGGTGAGATTGGTTCTTACTTAAGCCCGTAGCAGCCACGTAAAACATGCAACAACAAAGTAGAGGACGTCTAACTTGTTTTTGCAGGGCATGTTGTGATGTGATATGGTCAAGGCATGATGCTAAATTTTATTGTATGAGATGATCATGTTTTGTAACCAAGTTATCGGCAACTGGCAGGAGCCATATGGTTGTCGCTTTATTGTATGCAATGCAATCGCGATGTAATGCTTTACTTTATTACTAAACGGTAGTGATAGTCATGGAAGCATAAGATTGGCGAGACGACAACGATGCTACGATGGAGATCAAGGTGTCGCGCCGGTGACGATGGTGATCATGACGGTGCTTCGGAGATGGAGATCACAAGCACAAGATAATGATGGCCATATCATATCACTTATATTGATTGCATGTGATGTTTATCTTTTTATGCATCTTATCTTGCTTTGATTGACGGTAGCATTATAAGATGATCTCTCACTAAATTATCAAGAAGTGTTCTCCCTGAGTATGCACCGTTGCAAAAGTTCTTCGTGCTGAGACACCACGTGATGATCGGGTGTGAT
>NW_021179157.1:0-1067 GCF_002162155.2 Triticum dicoccoides | reverse complement strand
TTCCTTATGGATTCTATTGCTCCCAAAGTCCGACCTTTTACTTGATGTTCTAGTTATCAAACCATATCTATGAATGGGTTACGCTAGCACATCAAGGAGAACATTAGAAGCGGAGTGCTAAATGTCTCTCGGTCGATCATCCAGATTTTATTTCCTTGGCCTCGCTAAGATGAAATCTGAGAAGTGTTATCTTCCTTTGCATCTGCATCATCCATCATCATTCATCATGGTAGCAAGTTGTGTTGCCAGGATCCTTGACACGGATGTTGGTAAAACCTTGATGAATATGGAAATGCTCAAGTTCTTGAGAGCACGCACAAGCGCTACGTGTTATCATCGGCACTAACTGGGATGCTCTCAGTTCCCTCGGCAATGCTATGACCTTCTCAAACAGTGAATTCACTCTCTATTGTTGGGTTCTTCCCCAGTTACCAGAATCATTCCCAGCATTTGCATTTTGTTCCCAGCTTGCACCGCCAATGTGCCATTCTACCATGGGTCTCTTCCATTTCCGGTGATAAGAAAGAATCATCCATTGCATTGTCTTCAACAAGGTAATCCACATCATCCAAGTCCGGGTATGCCATTCTACCGACCCCCTACAAACGATCGCTCGAGAATTGCCTTAGGCTGGCCTAAAGAGTTTCATTGATCTTTGAATCAAAGGTAATTCTTTTTGCCACTTAAGGAGATATTTCTACGAGTCACCTTCCCTAAGGTGCATCGTTATGGTATCATGGCAACTCAACTCCTCGCTACGTTGGCAATCGTTTACCACCTTCTTAAGTGTGGAATTATTGTCTACCTAGTGAACCTTCGTCATCTGCTTCACTCCATTCCCATGGATGTATGTTTAGTGTCTCAGCTCGAGAGAGGTTGCTATGTCTCATCCCGTGAGTTAATCCTGAGTTGTTCGATCTTCGAGAAGATCGACCCTTCTAGAGTCTCCTTCTTCTCTCCATGTCATGTTGGCAGGATTTCTCAGAGCAAGACTTCGAGACAATGATGGTGATCGAATCAACGTTCATTCGAAGCGCAACCTGGATCGTGAAGATTATACTAGTTTG
>NW_021179156.1:0-707 GCF_002162155.2 Triticum dicoccoides | reverse complement strand
GGGGGGGCACGCACCGGAGACGCGTGCTGGGCGTTTGCAACCGCCTCAACACTTCCAGACTTGTGAGAGGCCGCCTACGCAAGATTTTACGGTATGCTACCCCCCGGAGGCCGCCGGCCACAGTCGTAGACGTGCGAAGAGCAATCCGCGTAGAGGGAAGTGTTCAGATACTTCTCCATCACAAAAAATTATGAAAAATTACCATCAGTCCTATAGCACATGTGCCCACGTTGTGTAAAAAACTCATGATTTTATCGCGCTCCAAGTATTTAATAATATTCATGCTGCATCGTTACCACAGAACGTCTACTACCGTTTCATTGCCGTCCGTGAGGGGGGCCACAACCCGGAGACGCGTGCCGCCTCTTCGGACATGCCACAACACCACCCCGCATGTATGAGGGCCCGGTACGACGCTCCGGTGGCATTGCTACCCCCCAGGGCCCCCGTCCCGCCTAACCCTGTAGCGTTTGACCACGGGATCTAGCCCTTTGACTTTGCATGGACGGGCTTTGACCAGTGGACCTCTCCACCCGGTTGTGTTAGGTTGGCCCATAGGAACACTTTGGAGCAACATCCGGGCCAGGCCCACAGCTACATCCACTCCGTGTAGACTCGACGCGTCCGTTTCCCCCCTCCGGGTGCCGGCGGCGGCGCCGTTCGTGAGGGGGGCCACGCATCGGAGACGCGTGCCACCTCTTCGGACA
>NW_021179155.1:0-2899 GCF_002162155.2 Triticum dicoccoides | reverse complement strand
ATCACATTGTGCACATTATGATGATGTCCTACCGAGTGGGCCCAGAGATACCTCTCCGTTTACACGGAGTGACAAATCCCAGTCTCAATTCGTGCCAACCCAACAGACACTTCCGGAGATACCTGTAGTGTACCTTTATAGCCACCCAGTTACGTTGTGACATTTGGCACACCCAAAGCACTCCTACGGTATCCGGGAGTTGCACAATCTCATGGTCTAAGGAAATGGTACTTGACATTAGAAAAGCTTTAGCATACGAACTACATGATCTTGTGCTAGGCTTAGGATTGGGTCTTGTCCATCACATCATTCTCCTAATGATGTGATCCCGTTATCAACAACATCCAATGGCCATGGTCAGGAAACTGTAACCATCTATTGATCAACGAGCTAGTCAACTAGAGGCTTACTAGGGACATGGTGTTGTCTATGTATCCACATATGTATCTGAGTTTCCTATCAATATAATTCTAGCATGGATAATAAACGATTATCATGAACAAGGAAATATAATAATAACCAATTTATTATTGCCTCTAGGGCATATTTCCAACAAATCATAGTCTCCATCATTCTTTCCTCACTGGGACAATGCTTTAATAATGATGATCATCACACTTTTATTTACTTACAACTCAAGAATTACAACTCGATACTTAGGACAAGATATGACTCTATATGAATGCCTCCGGCGGTGTACCGGGATGTGCAATGACTCATGAGTGACATGTATGAAAGAATTATGAATGGTGGCTTTGCCACAAAGACGATGTCAACTACATGATCATGCTAAGCAATATGACAATGATGGAGTGTGTCATAATAAACGGAACAGTGGAAAGTTGCATGGCAGTATATCTCGGAATGGCTATGGAAATGCCATAATAGGTAGGTATGGTAGTTGTTTTGAGGAAGGTATATGGTGGGTTTATGGTACCGGCGAAAGTTGTGCGGTACTAGAGAGGCTAGCAATGGTGGAAGGGTGAGAGTGCGTATAATCCATGGACTCAACATTAGTCATAAAGAACTCACATACTTATTGAAAAAAATCTATTAGTTATCGAAACAAAGTACTATGCGCATGCTCCTAGGGGGGTAGATTGGTAGGAAAAGACCATCGCTCATCCCCGACCGCCACTCATAAGGAGGACAATCAATAAATAAACCATGCTCCGACTTCATCACATAACGGTTCACCATACGTGCATGCTACGGGAATCACAAGCTTCAACACAAGTATTTCTCAAATTCATAACCACTCAACTAGCATGACTCTAATATCACCATCTCCATATCTCAAAACAATTATCAAGTATCAAACTTCTCATAGCATTCAACACACTCATAAGAGAATTTTATTATTCTTGAATACCTAGCATATTAGGATTTTAAGGAAATTACCATGCTATTTAAGACTCTCAAAATAATATAAGTGAAGCATGAGAGTTCATCTGTTTCTTCAAAATAAAACTACCACCATGCTCTAAAAGATATAAGTGAAGCACTAGAGCAAATGACAAACTACTCCGAAAGATATAAGTGAAGATCAATGAGTAGTCGAATAATTATATAACTATGTGAATACTCTCTAACATTTAATAATTTCAGATCTTGGTATTCTATTCAAACAGCAAGCAAAGCTAAATAAAATGACATCTGATAATAGCAAACATCATGTGAAGAAGCAAAAACTTAGGATCAACCGATACTAACCGATAGTTATTGAAGAAGAAAGGTGGGATGCCAACCGGGGCATCCCCAAGCTTAGACGCTTGAGACTTCTTGAAATATTATCTTGGGGTGCCTTGGGCATCCCCAAGCTTGAGCTTTTGTGTCTCCTTAATTCCTCTCATATCACGGTCTCCCTAAATCTCAAAAGCTTTCATCCACACAAAACTCAACAAAGACTTGTGAGATAACTTAGTATAAACCATTGCCAAAACCTTATCATACTCTACTGTAGCAAATCACAAAAATTATTATTCAACATTTCATACTAAATGCCTCTGCATATTTAATAGTCCTATCCTCAAATAGAATCATTAAAGAAGCAAACATATGCAAACAATGCAAACATAACAGCAATCTGCCTAAACAGGATAGTATGTAAAGAATGCTGCAACATCCATACTTACCTAGCTCCAAAAATTATGAAAGAAAATTCCCAATGTAGTAAATTTATCAGAGCTTAATATGCAGAAGGTTTCAACATTTTATCACACTCTGACTTTTCTAGGGAATTATTGCAACAGCGGTAAACTTTCTGTTTTCAAACAGCAACACGTGGACTTCTAAAATAGGCATAGTAAAGGCTATCAATGCCATTTTTATTGAAATAAAAGATGCAAAACATTTTTATAAATAACAGAAAGCAAATCCTAACAAAATAAATTGACGCTCCAAGCAAAACACATATCATGTGGTAAATAAAAATATAGCTACAAGTAAAGTTACCGATGAACGAAGATGAAAGAGGGGATGCCTTCCGGGGCATCCCCAAGCTTAGGCTCTTGGGTCCTTGAATATTACCTTGGGGTGCCTTGGGAATCCCCAATCTTAGGCTCTTGCCACTCCTTATTCCATAGTCCATCGAATCTTTACACAAAACTTGAAAACTTCACAACACAAAACTTAACAGAAAACTCGTAAGCTCCGTTAGTATAAGAAAATAAATCACCACTTCAAGGTACTGTAATGAACTCATTTTTTATTTATATTGGTGTTAAACCTACTGTATTCCAACTTCTCTATGGTTTATAAACTCTTTTACCAGCCATAGATTCATCAAAATAAGTAAACAACACATGAAAAACAGAATCTGTCAAAAACAGAACAGTCTGTAGTAATCTGGATCAAACATATACTTCTGGAACTCATAAAATTCTCAAATAAATTGCTG
>NW_021179154.1:0-944 GCF_002162155.2 Triticum dicoccoides | reverse complement strand
GCCCCTCGCCCGTGCGTGGCCACGCGCCCGCGCTGCCCCCCTGGCCGCACCCGCCTCCGCCTGACCTTGCTTGCGGCGGCCCGCATCTGCCCCGCGGCCACCCTGCCGGCCACCACGCCACCGCCCTGGCCGGCGCCCCACCGCAGCCCCGGTGGCCTCGCCCCGCTGCAATCCCTGCGGGCGAGCACTCGCCCGTCTGGCGCCCGACGCCCGCGCCGACTCCACCCGCTAGGCCTCTGTGCCACAGACAAACGGGCCCCACCCCCTTAAAAAAGGGAATTAAAAAAAATTAATAAAAATAAAAAAATGATTTAATAAAATTATTAATTAATTAACTAATTAATCAAGTTATAAATTAAGTTAATTAATCCGGTTTAATTAATTTAATTAACTAGTTAAGTTTAATTAAACTATAATTAGATTAACCTAAACCCTAATTAACCTAATTAGAGGTTGACAGGTTGGTCCCCCTGGACCCACATGTCAGGTTGACCAGGTCAACGGTCAACGTTGACTGCTGACATCAGCATGACTTCATGCTGACGTCATAAATTCATTTCTCGAATTAAATAATTAATTAATTAAATTCCAGAAATTAATAAAATCTTTAGAAAATCCTATCTTTTAATCCGTAACTCGGATGAAAATACTTTCTACATGAAAGTTGCTCAGAACGACGAGACGAACCCGGATACGCAGCCCGTTCGTCCACCACACACCTCTAACATACCAAACACGCAACTTTCCCCCTCCGGTTCATCTGTCCGAAAACGCGAAACACCGGGAGTACTTTCCCGGATGTTTTCCCCCTTCACCGGTATCACCTCATACCGCGTTAGAACACGTCTAGCTCTGCTTGTTGACCTGTTATGCACTTGCTTGCTATGTATTTACTGTTTCTCCCCCCTCTTCTCTCCGGTAGCCCCGTGACGATGCTGATGCCC
>NW_021179153.1:0-689 GCF_002162155.2 Triticum dicoccoides | reverse complement strand
CCCCGTACTCTCTCACTCTCCCCCGGTTCTTCCTCTCCTCTCCCTCGCTCTCTCCCTCCCGTGTCCGAACACACCCATCGCCGCCATTCGCCATAGCAGCCGCCACCGGCCTCCCCTCGCCTTCCCGACTCGCGTAGGAGCTTCGCCCCCTCGCCCTGAAGCTCTCCGTCAAGCCACAAGATGCCGGACGCCCTGTGGAGCCGCCGTCGCCATCGTCTTCCTCCTCGGGCTCTGACCACCATCGCCGTCGATTCGCCGTCTCCAGTGCGTCCCCGAGCCCGCTTCGACGCCCGCTGCAACCGCGGTGAGCTCCGCCACCGTTTCCCTCTCTTCTCCCCCTCGTTCCCGCGCCGTAACTCCGTTTCCCACCACGGCCGAACCTCCGCCATCGCCGAGCTCGCCGTCGACGCAGCTCCGGTGACCATTTGGTCACCCCGGCGAGTCCAACAAGTTCGTAAGGCCCCGTAGAGCATCCCTAGCGCCTTGCTTCGCTCGCCTTCGAGCTCCAACCACGTTTCCGTGCACGACCGAACCCCGGCGGCCGCAGCCGAGCTCGCCGCCGTCGACTCCGGCCACCCCAGGCCCAGCCACGGCCACCGCCCGACGCGCCATCGAGCTAGCTTTCCAACGCACCTAGCCGCACGCCGTTTGGAGCACCACAGAGGAAACCCGGGGCACATGTACGCCGC
>NW_021179152.1:0-1189 GCF_002162155.2 Triticum dicoccoides | reverse complement strand
GCGCGCAGGTTCTTCCGCTTCTTGGGAGTCACTACCTGCTTGGCTATGTCGACGGCTCTCTCCCTTGCCCTCCTGCGCTGGTTGACAGCGTGCATGGTCCGGTCTATAATCCGGCTCACCGTGTCTGGACAGGGCAGGATCAGGCGAACCTCTCCTCCATCCAGGGGTCGCTCTCTCCGGCCGTTGCTGGGCTTGTTGTCTTCGCCAAGACGTCCCACGAGGCATGGACTATTCTTGAGCGCTCGTTTGCGGCACAGTCGCAGGCTCGTGTATCTGGGCTCCGTCGCCAACTTGGGGAGTGTCAGAAGCTTGACTCCACCGCCACTGAGTTCTACAACAAAGTCAAGAGTCTCGCCGACACGCTGGCCTCCATTGGACAGCCCCTCACCGACTCCGAGTTCAACTCGTTTATTGTCAATGGTCTTGATGAGGAGTATGACGCCCTAGTCGAGATCATCAATGAGAGGGGAAACTCCACGCCCATGCCAGCACACGAGGTCTTTTCACGCCTCCTGCTTACTGAGCAACGAGTCGAGACGCGCCGATCCAGGGGCAACGGCGCCCTCTCGGCAAATGCCGCCACCAAGGGTGGTCGCTCCTCTGCTTCATCCAGGGCTCCTTCGGGGCAGTCACCACCACCCGCCTCGGCCCCTCCTCCTACTGCGACGCTACCAGGGGCTGGCAGTCCACGTGTGTGCCAGCTTTGTGGTCGCGATGGGCACTGGGCCTCGAAGTGTCACAAGCGCTTCCAGCGGGGTTTTCTTCGTCTTGGCAATGACGGGAAGGATACACGCAACTTTGCTCGTCAGGTCGCCATGGCTGATCGTCCGCCGCCGCAGAAGCCACAGGGACACACTCAGTCCTACTCCATTGATCCCCACTGGTACATGGACTCTGGGGCGACAGAGCACCTGACCAGTGAGATGGGGAAGCTTCACACTCGTGAACCCTACCATGGCTCCGACAAGATCCACACCGCCAATGGAGCAGGTATGCACATCTCTCATATTGGTCAAGCATCACTTCTCACTAGACATGCCAATAGGAGTCTTCAACTTCGCAATGTTCTTCGAGTTCCATCTGTGACACGTAATCTTCTTTCAGTTCCTAAACTCACTCGTGATAATAATGTGCTTTGTGAATTTCATCCTTTTGATCTTTTTATTAAGGATCGGGGCACGAGGGACAT
>NW_021179151.1:0-715 GCF_002162155.2 Triticum dicoccoides | reverse complement strand
TAACGAACCCTGGGATGTGTTTACGTGTCGGTCACAAACACTCGTAGTTTTGGCCGATTTTGGCCCGTTTTGTGGCCCCGAAGCGATTTCCATAGTTGTTAAACCCCAAGGCGCGTTGATGTGTCGGTCATCAACAATCACTATTTTGGCTGATTCTGGCCTGTTTCAGGGACTATTACTCATTATTTTGGGGTCCCGGAGTGATTTCCACGATTACCAAACCCTGGGGTGTGTTTGCGTGTCGGTCATTAACCCTTGCATTTTTAGCCGATTCTGGCCCATTTCATGGACTATTGCTCACCGTTTTGGGGTCCCAGAGTGATTTCCATGATTAACGAACCCTGGGATGTGTTTACGTGTCAGTCATAAACACTGTTTTGGGGGTCCCGAAGTGATTTCCATAGTTGTTAACCCCCAACGTGCGTTGATGTGTTGGTCATGAACACTCACAGTTTTGGCCGATTCTGGCCCGTTTCATGGACTATTACTCACTATTTTGAGGTCCGGAAGTGATTGTGAGTTTACGTGTCGGTCATCAACACTCGCAGTTTTGGCCGATTCTGGCCCGTTTCATGGACTATTACTCACTGTTTTGTGGTCCCGGAGTGATTTCGATGATTAACGAACCCTGGGGTGCGTTTACGTGTCGGTCATCAACACTCACAGTTTTGGCCGATTCTAGCCTGTTTAATGGACTATTACTTAGTATTTTGGG
>NW_021179150.1:0-1598 GCF_002162155.2 Triticum dicoccoides | reverse complement strand
ATATATCTTACTTGGGAGTTAGAAACTGAACAACGATTTACATGTTTACAATATCCTGAGGAGAGACGAGTTGCTGCTGCCGTTTGTGCTTTCACTAGTTTTGCATGTGTATGGTGGTCTGAACATTGTAGATTATATCCTATTCCAACTACTTGGGCTGCTTTGAAAACTGCTATGCGTACGCGTTGGGTTCCACCATATTATCAACGTGAATTGCTTCAAAAATTGCAGCGTTTAAGACAAGGGAAAAATTCTGTAGAAGAATATTATCAGGAATTACAAACTGGCATGATTAGATGTGGTATTGTTGAGGAGAATGAAGCTATGCTTGCACGTTTTCTGGGTGGATTAAATAGAGAGATTCAGACCATTCTAGACTATAAGGAGTATACTAATATCACTCGTTTATTCCATCTTGCTTGTAAAGCTGAACGGGAAGTGCAGGATCGACAAGCATTGGGGCGAACTAACTTTTCTGCAGGCCGACCTTCATCATGGACACCACGTGCATCTTCTACTTCAACTGCACCAGCACCTCCATCCGGTGCCACCTCCAGCCGTGATACAAGAAAACAGGCACAACCACCATTATCTGCCAAGAGCGCACCTGCGGGGCCTGCACAGCGTTCTTCTTCTTCCATGGCATCAACAGGGCACACAAGTGATATTATTTGTCGTCGTTGTAAGGGAGGAGGTCATTATGCGAGAGAATGCAAATCTCCGCGTGTGATGATTGCTACCGCAGATGGTGGATATGAGTCCGCTAGTGACTATGATGAGGAGACTTTGGCTCTTATTACACGTGAAGAACATGGTGGAGATGATTCTGATCATGAGACGCAATACATGGCTCCTGAAGACGCTGACAGGTATGAATGTTTAGTTTCTCAACGTGTTTTGAGTGTGCAGGGCACACAAGCTGAGCAAAATCAGAGGCACAATTTGTTCCATACCAAGGGAGTTGTGAAGGAACGTTCTGTGCGCGTCATCATAGACGGAGGGAGCTGCAACAACTTGGCTAGCATGGAGATGGTGGAGAAGCTTTCTCTCACCACAAGACCACATCCACATCCTTACTACATCCAATGGTTCAACAACGGCGGCAAGGTTAAGGTAACACGTACTGTTCTTGTGCATTTTAGTATCTCTATATATGCTGATTATGTTGATTGTGATGTGGTACCTATGCAAGCATGTTCCTTATTACTTGGTAGACCATGGCAATTTGATAAAAATTCTGTACACCATGGTAGAAACAATCACTATACTCTTGTTCATAAGGATAAAAATATTACTTTGCTTCCTATGACTCCTGATTCCATTTTGAAAGATGATATCAATAGAGCTAATAAAGCACAACAGGAGAAGAATAAGAGTGAAAATCAGATTGTGGCAAAAGAATTTGAGCAACAAATGAAGCCTAATAATAAACCATCTAGTGTTGCTTCTGAAATTAAATTGAAAAGTGCATGTTTATTTGCCACCAAATCTGATATTGATGAGCTAGATTTCAGCAAATCTGTTTGCTATGCTTTTGTGTGCAAAGAGGCATTATTTTCATTCGAGGACGTGCCTTCCTCTTTGCCTCCTGCTGTCAC
>NW_021179149.1:0-1914 GCF_002162155.2 Triticum dicoccoides | reverse complement strand
ACTTTATATTTATTACCTGATGGTACCACACAACAGCCCATCAGGAAATTTGCAGTGATCAAAGGCAGATCAGTTATAGTTTCACGTATTGCTCGATGAGAGCAGTTAATCATGGTTCATTTTTACATGGCTACTAATTGGTTGGTTACCAAGTTTTCTTGTCCAGCTCACAAAATTGTAACCTTGAAATATCCTAATTGGTTATGTCTACCCGATGATTATGAGTCTAACCACTAGTCTTGACTAGTCGTGCGAATAGTTGTCGACTAGCTTTTTCGTGTAGATGTTTATACATGAACTACGTACTTAGCGAGAAGTATGTGAAAAGATTATTCACATTGTATATGGTGCTAACAAGTCCTAATGGAAGACTGATTTCATATATCAATAACTAACATTTGTTCATTGCAATGCAAGCAACATGTTTGAATGGCAAGGGAAACCATCCTCATCAGCAGTGAAGAGAGTGATCACCGGACCACCTCAGATGATGCTTCAGATGGCACTTCACGTGGGAGTGACGGCTATAGCGCTGATGATGACACCTCTAGCGACTATGACACTGATGATAGTTCTGATGGAGATGGAGATGTGGACCACGATCCTATCTTGGCACTACGGGGTAAAGTTCTATATGACTGGTCAGATATTAAATGAACCGTGAAATATCGAAAGTTGATGTTTGAGTGACACTTGATTACCACACATTACTCTGTTTGGGTTCTAGATGACCTTCCAAATCACGATTGACTGAACTAGAGCTTACATAGAGGAGTGTTTAGTTGTTAGTTTAAATAAATCAAATATTCAATGTGCCCATGTTTCTACGAGATATTGCTGGGTGGATGTGATTGGGTTATTATGTCCTTCATTTCTTGATCATTGGAGTAGGCATTGATCATTAACCCAGTGCTGATGTTCTAGATCTTAGTATGAAATTATTTACTACTCTATCATCTTAATTTTTTTTAATACAGGTCTGGGATACCTTGTGAGAAAAGGAAATTTCGAGGATCGCATCTTCTAATGCAACCATGTATCGCTAAACGAGGATCGGTGGGACTGTCTCAAATCCATAGTAAAGCAGTGCCAACCTCCCATACCATACTATGTCAACACCGTCTCTCGCTCGGCAGTCATCAGAGGAAGAGCAAGATGGTAAACACTTGGACTTTTCTTTTTGCAAATCATACTTCACTAGTGAAAATGCCATCATGTAGAGACAGAGAGGAGGACAGGCGTGGTTGTGCAAATCATACTTACTTTTTTAGTGCAAATCATACTTAATATTTTATGTAACATTATTTATTTCCCTGTGCAATCAGTGCTTCTCAAAGGATTACAGTCAGGCCTACCTCAAAGATTATCTGTGAAAGCCCATGGTTGTGCGTGTCACCAATGAACATTTTGAAGGTAATAAAAAGGTCTTGTTCAAGATGGGCAAGAAGGACGGGCGTGCTATCATGACGAAGAACTAGAGAGAATTCGTTGAGGGCGCCAGAATGAAAGAAGATCAAATGGCTATCTTCGGGTTCATGGAAAGGGGTGGAGGTGGGCTTAGGGTGAACATGGTTAGTGGCATGAGGATTCCTTGACCCATGGCAGTAGTTTGACGCTAGTTTTATAATCTGTATGTACTAGCCAATAACTGCAAGTTGGTAGTATCAGCTTTTGGGTCCAGTAAGTGCAACTTAGTAGTAATTGGTACTTGGTAGTAACTGGTACTTTGGTGGTATAACTTTTGGGACCGACTGGGTATGAAGATCGTCCAGTAAGTGGAACTTGGCAGTAACTTGGTGGTACCCTATGTGGCGTAATGTACTTGCTATGCAAGTCTATATATATAACGCACCCTAGTACCCTCCTTGATATAATTACCTTTATGGACTGCAATTATATTTCCTTTTTTTGCCA
>NW_021179148.1:0-1204 GCF_002162155.2 Triticum dicoccoides | reverse complement strand
TTTTTTTCGTTCTGTTTTTTTTTCAGAATAGTTTCAATCTTGTAAAATCCATAGTTAATTATCTACGAGGTATTTTTGAGTGATTCCAACTGCCTTGGATCACAAATTTTATGAAGTTTCTGTTAGTTCAATTGTATTTCATATTGGAGCACTTTAAATTTGTGTTTGTATGAATTTTCTCAAATCACTAGATTTGAGATATTTTGAGTTAGGAATATTATTTTCGACCAATTCTTTTTGCTCCTGGTCTCTAGGACCTTTGTTTATCCAGTAGTATTTAGTATTTTATTTTCAGGTTAATTTAAATTAGGTTTTTAGCAAAACAGTACTGTTTTAGTTATAGTTTTGGTTTAGTCTTTTCTTTATTGTTTTTATTAGTTTCAAATTATTTCTTTTTTTCACTCTTGAAAAATTTAGTTTTGTTTCTGTTAGTCAACAAAAGAAAGTTTTGTTTTTATTTAAAAAAAAAATTCTTAGTTTTGTATGAAAACTTGTTTAGGTCATAGTTAGTGTTTTATAAAAGCTTTTTATTTGTTTCTTTTTGCAAATAAAATTTTATGGAAAAAAATACTTTCTGTTAAATTAGTTATTTTTACATTTTATTTTCTGTTAATTTATTAGTTTAGTATTTTAATTGTTGTTAAATTTTTACTTACGGCAAAACTATATTAGATGTTTGTAGCAAAGTCATAGATCTTCGTTAGTAGTTTTTCTTTGTAGTTTTATTTGAAGTTTCTTTTGATTTTTGTTTGAGTTTTATTATTGATTTTCCTTGCTGTTTTGATTTTTATTTCGAGTGCTAAAATTGTTTGCTAGGATGTTTGCTTATGTGAATGCTATGTTTGACTATATAGATTTTAAACGGAGTGACGATTAGTTCTACCAAGTCATTTTCTGACAGCGTTGTTATCTTCATCAAGTATTACCAGGCAAGTTCACTTTGACCATGCTTTTCTTACCTATGTTTTATTGCATTTAGTGTCATCTTCGCAACAATCCCTCCAGTAGTGATATTGAATTCTTGTAGTTGATTAGTATGCATGAGGTAGGAACCCATCACCCTGTTACCAAGCCCGGGACGTTATTTATTTTAATGCTACGCTATAGTAGACGGGGTTTGGTATGAGTGCTCGAGAGTGGTGTGAAGAAGGAGGACTCTACGTCAATGACGACAACTCCATGATGGCATCTGCAAGGACTGCAT
>NW_021179147.1:0-3145 GCF_002162155.2 Triticum dicoccoides | reverse complement strand
TTGTCCGTGCCACTTCGTGCACTCTGCCTCCGCTTCCTCCTCCTCACCATCCGTGTCCTCACTGTTCGCCGCCTCTTTTTTGGGCGTCTCCATCGCGGCTGCCAAAAGCTTCAACATTCTAACATGGATGAAGCACACGATCATCGCCGCATCGAGATCCAACTCGTCTATTCCTCATGGTCAGCATCCTCTGAAGCGGCCGCGAGCTCAACTTGCTTCTCTTTGAATTTGGTCTTCTATTCTTCAAGGTTTATCTTCTTCTCGGTCGCGGCCATCAAGATGTTGAACCTTTCGACATTCTTTTCTCCATGCACATCATAGCGCTTGACATATGCCTCCTCCTTCGCCAAGATGTTCTCAAACATCTCCGTCATCTTGACTGGCGCCCCTTCTCGCTTCAACTTGGCGCAGAAATGGTTGGAGCGGAGAGGATGGGGAAGCACGGGTTTTGGCGCGGAAATAATACGGTCTGCTCACAATGCACGGACGATGGTTCGGACTCCTGCAATGCCACCTTGGTTTGCTACCGTTTTGCGGGAAAACGAACAGGCAGATGCGTTCGCAGACAAATACTAGACAGCGTTAATGACAAATTGCATCGGGACAGTTTGGTCGAAAAAGTTGCGTGCGTTTTGAAGGTCCGCGTGGAAGATGCATGACTAGTCAAATATAAACGTATGATGCAGTTCATCCATATATGAATCCACGATTATATTATCGATGCCAGCATAGAAGCAAACATAAAAATCCCAAAGAATCCTCTAGCTACAACCTGTCTAACGTCCTTGCCGTTGCCACCGGCACTGCTCGCCCTGGCCACGCGTGGGTCAATCTCGCCATCAGTCTCCTGCCATTCCTTGTGGTCGTCATCGTCTTTCTCCTCCGTGTGGAGAGATGGCGAAATGAGAGCGAGACCCTGGAACTCGACGACTGCCGCATGGGCGTCCACGTAGGTGTCGGCGTCATCGTCGGCGGCATAGCCGTCTTCCATACGTACCACGTAAAAGCAAAACTCATTGTCCAGCTCCAACGGCGTATGCAGTTTCACGCAGGGGTCCTCCACCGACAGCGTCCCGAGTCGGCGTATGCTCTCCCGGGGCGGACGAGGACGACGTCGGTGACGTAGAGGCGCTCGTCGGTGCTCCTAGGTGCTAGCGTCTCCTCCTCGCCGCACTTAAGCCGCGAAAACAAGGGTTGCCGTTGTGACCACTGCTCCTCCGTGTCTTTGTCCATGCTTGATGGATGATGCATCGGCAGAGTTGCACTGCGCGTACGTACCAGCTGCCTGATCGCCAACAAGATACCTTTTGATTGCTTTGCTTTGTCCCTTTGTGCATCGACGCCTCTGCTTATATTGATCAGGGAGTTGCCGATTCCGACTAGCCGTCAGTTTACTCCGGCCCCACCGAACCTAGTCAAATTAGGATTCGGACTGTACGATACAGTATCGAGCAATCAAATATTTTGGGGGGAAATTCGTCCTAGCGTATACATCCATGCCTTTTTTTCAGGGGACATCTATGCTACGGTGTAAAGAAAAAGTACAGAGATGAGTATAAATAAACACTGACCTATACAAAGAGAATACAAGTGACTCCACCAACATACACAAAGACGACCATCTCGAGGGTCCCGCCATAGCCACCATCGGGCAGGTCCACGACGAGCGGGGTGAGCCTCCCATAGCGCCCGCTCGAACGCACATGGCGATGTTGGGGTCATCCACCACAACGTGGGCCGCTAGGTTACCTCTCAGGCTGTACGCGGACCTCCCCCTGCACCAGAACTGGCGCCAGACGTTGACCTCCTCGGGGTAGTACCCGTCCTCGAGCGCCCGCACGAACCGGATGTGCCGTCCGGGAGAAGTGAATATGGTGGAGTATCTTGGGTGAGCCTGCAGTTGAACCATGGCAAGAACTGCTCGAAAATTTGATCGGCAAGAACAGAAGAACTGCAATTCGCTCAACCAATCGATAGGAGGAACTCACCGGGCCATGATTGGCAGGCATGCCCGCCTCTCCCGCGATGGGCTCGACGCCTCGGATCTGCCGTTCTGCTCCCCGGCGCGTGAATATGTTGGATAATCTTGGGCGAGTCTGCAGTTGAACCATTGTTAGACTATGTATAGCTTCTGTATCTATGTACGTATATGGTACATATTGTAACACAACCATTATATATAATGAGATAAGCCACCCCTAGAGGGTTGTGTTGGTTCCCCAAAACTTATTGTCTTACATGGTATCACGCTAGGTTACGATCGCTTCCGCTTCTAAACCCTAATACCCGCACCGCCGCCGCAGCCGCCGCCGCCTTCACCGCCGCCGCCGCGCCACCGATCGCGCCGCCGCCATGTCGAGCGCCGCCACCACCGGTTCCACTGCTGCGGGCTTCCTCCCGGCCTCTCTTGCGGCTCTGCTCAACCTCCCGCTCGATGCCGTCTCTGTTCCGGCTCCGATCGGGACAAGGAGCATCGGCTCCGTCTTCTCCACGCCGCCGGCGCCCTTGCTTGGGCGTGACCTCGTGGTCCACACCGCGGCGCCGCCGTCCGCTGCGGACTCCGCAGGCGTCGTCCCGCCGCTCCTGCCGCAAGCGGATCACACTGCCCCGCTGGCGGGGTTGGTGGCGTCCGCCCCGGCCGCGGGCCTTGCGGCGTCCGCATCGGCCGCGAGCTTTGCGGCGCCCGCCCTGGCTGCGGTCCCGCCTCCTCCCGCATCGGCTTCGGTGCCTCCGGCTGCCTCCATGGTGTTTGCACCCCAGGCAGCCTCCTCGATGGGATCGTCTTCGCCGCCGCCGTTTCACTTCGGTCATCTCATCACCATCAAGCTCTCCGCCGACAACTACATCTTCTGGCGTGCGCAGGTTCTCCCGCTCTTGGGGAGTCACTACCTGCTAGGCTACGTCGACGGATCGCTTCCCTGCCCACCCGCGCTGGTAGACAGCGTGCACGGTCCGGTCTACAATCCGGCCCATCGCGTCTGGACGGGGCAGGACCAGGCGAACCTCTCCTCCATCCAGGGGTCGCTCTCGCCGGCAGTTGTCGGCCTTGTTGTCTTCGCGAAGACGTCTCATGAGGCCTGGACCATCCTTGAGCGCACCTTTGCAGCGCAGTCCCAGGCTCGTGTCTCTGCACTCCGTCGTCAGC
>NW_021179146.1:0-1453 GCF_002162155.2 Triticum dicoccoides | reverse complement strand
GCAGAGGGTTTAAGTCTCCTGGTAAACCTCCATGCAGTCGACACGGTAAATATCTTTTAGGATGAAATTGAGTGAATCAGATGCATCTTCAGACGCTTGACATGGTAAATAAGCTCAGCCTGGAGCTGAGTTAGTCGGACTGATCTTCATGCACTCGGCACGGAATAAATTCAGCCTAGAACTTGGTCAAGTAGGTGAATCTTCGTGCTCTCGGCACGGTGAATGAACTCGGCTTTGAAACTGCCGACTGTAGAAAAAATCTGGACACTCCAGGGAGTGGTCGTTCCAGTAGTACTTCTTATATTGACCGTTAGATTTTGTGTGAAAGGGGTATTTGTCCGAGTGGACGTGCTTCCCAACTGATCTGGGTATGTTGACTGCAAGGAAAAACTTGGTGGCATTCGTATGTCTCCTGGAGGAGATAGACTAGTGGTCTGACATCGACATGCCATGAAACCCGAGTGGCGAGGCTAGTGTGTGGGCTGACTCTCTGGAGAGATGCCACTCATCATCCCGGGGGAACACCAGCGCATGCCATCTCTGAGTCCAAGTTTGTGAAACTGACGCCTTGGAGCCTAGGATAAGGGCCAAGTGTATCCGTAGAGGACCATCGTTTCACCCTTTTGCAGTCTTGAAGATGACTTCAAGAAATGACTTGGGCGATCGTCCGAGTGAACAGTACCTACCCTTATGTATTTTCGGCGGAACGAGCATGTATGGTCAGAAAGATACTCCTGATGTGATAAATGGGTTGATCGAATGGGCGTAACCCCTGAGGGCAGCATGGCCAATGGCTGAGCGTAGCCCCCGAGTGATGCTCGAAAGAGGTAAGCTTGCTACAGAGTGTGATATGAGGTTTGATCATATGAGTAACTTAGTCGTTCCCATGTTGGGGGTGTAGAGGTAAAGACATGTCCAACTGATGGTGACGCGCGAGGTGGCCAAGGGGCGATGATGTGCACAATCGAGTGACGACGCGCGGGGCGGCCGAGTGGTGATGAGGTGACCAACCGATGGCGACGCGTGGGGCGGGCGAGTGGTGATGAGGTGACCAACCGATGGCGACACGCGGGGCGGCCGAGTGGTGATGAGGTGACCAACCGAGTGACGACGCACGGAGCGGCCGAGTGGTGAAGATGTGCACAACCAAGTGGCGACGCACGGGGTGGCCGAGTGAGGATGCACGAGGTGGCCGAGTGAAAGACTACGTGTCCAGCCAAGTGGTGACGCGCGGGGCGGTCGTGTGGTGAAGGCATGCCCAAACAAGAGGCGACGCGCGGAGCAGCCAAGTGGTTAAGACGTGCACAACCGACTGGTGACGTGCGGGATGGCCGAGTGAGGATGCTCGAGGTGGCCGAGTGAAGGACTACGTGTCCATCCAAGTGGTGACGCGCGGGGCGGCCGTGTGGTGAAGGCATGCACAACCGAGAGGCGACGTGCGGAGCGGCCAAGT
>NW_021179145.1:0-1940 GCF_002162155.2 Triticum dicoccoides | reverse complement strand
GCAAATGTGTACGATCAAGATCAGGGACTCACGGCAAGATATCATAACACAACTCCAGACACAAGTTAAAATAATACAAGCTTTATATTACAAGCCAGGGGCCTCGCGGGCTCGAATACATCAGCTTGAATACAACGAGTCAGTGGAAGCAACAATATCTGAGTACAGACATAAGTTAAACAAGTTTGCCTTAAGAAGGCTAGCACAAAAGCAACATGATCGAAAAGGCAAGGCCTCCTGCCTGGGAGCCTCCTAACTACTCCTGGTCGTCGGCGTCCGTCACATGGTAGTAGGCACCCTCGGGGTAGTAGCAGTTGTCAAAGGTGGCATCTGGCTCCTGGACTCCACCATATAGTTGCAACAACCAGAAAGAAGAAAGAAGGGGGAAAAGCGGTAGCAAAGCAACCGTGAGTACTCATCCAAAGTACTCGCAAGCAAGAATCTACACTACTTATGCATCGATCAATGAAAGGGGTAGTATCTGTGGACTAATTCCAGAATGCCAGAATATCTATAATTTTTGATTGTTTCATGCTACTATATTACCCCTTTTGGATGTTTATGAGCTTTATTTTACACATTTATATGCTTTTTGGGACTAACCTACTGACCGGAGGCCCAGCCCATATTGCTATTTTTTTTCCTATTTTAGTATTTCGAAGAAAAGGAATATCAAACGGAGTCCAAACGGAATGAAACCTTCGGGAGCGTGAATTTTGGAACGAATGTGATCCAGAGGACTTGGAGTGCAAGTCAAGAAGCAGCCGAGGCGGCCACGAGAGGGTAGGGCCCCCCCCCCCTATAGGGCGTGCCCCCTGTCTCGTGGGCCCCTCGGGGGGCCACCGACGTACTTCTTCCTCCTATATAAGCCTACGTACCCCGAAAACATCCAGGGAGCCAACAAAACACAATTTCCACCGCCGTAACCTTCTGTATCCGTGAGATCCCATCTTGGAGCCTTCGCCGGCGCTCCGCCGGAGGGGGAATCGACCATGGAGGGCTTCTACATCAACACCATAGCCCCTCCGATGAGTTGTGAGTAGTTTACCGTAGACCTTCGGGTCCATAGTTATTAGCTAGATGGCTTCTTCTCTCTTTTTGAATCTCAATACAATGTTCTCCCCCTCTCTTGTGGAGATCTATTCGATGTAAACTCTTTTTGCAGTGTGTTTGTTGAGATCCGATGAATTGTTGGTTTATGATCAAGTTTATCTATGAGAAATATTTGAATCTCCTCTGAATTCTTTTATATATGATTGAGTTATCTTTACAAGTCTCTTCGAATGATCAGTTTGGGTTGGCGGTCGGGGACGAGCGATGGTCTTTTCCTACCAATCTATCCCCCTAGGAGTATGCGCATAGTACTTTGTTTTTGATGACTTGTAGATTTTTGCAACAAGTATATGAGTTCTTTTGACTAATGTTGAGTCCATGGATTTTACGCACTCTCACCCTTCCACCATTGCTAGCCTCTCTTGTGTCGCGCAACTTTCGCCGGTGCCATACACCCACCATATACCTTCCTCAAAATAGCCACCATACCTACCTATTATGGCATTTCCATAGCCATTCCGAGATATATTGCCATGCAACTTTCCACTGTTCCGTTCATATGACACGCATTACTTTTGTCATATTGCTCTTTGCATGATCATGTAGTTGACATTATATTTGTGGCAAGGCCACTTTTATAATTTTCATACATGTCGCTCTAGATTCATTGCATATCCCGGTACACCGCCGGAGGCATTCATATAGAGTCATATCTTTTTCTATCTTTGAGTTGTAATTCTTGAGTTGTAAATCCATAAAAGTGTGATGATCTTGATTATTAGAGCGTTGTCCCAGTGAGGAAAGGATGATGAAGTCTTTGATTCCCCCACAAGTCGGGATGAGACTTCAGACTTTACAAAAAGAAAAAAAGAAAAAAAAGAGAAAGG
>NW_021179144.1:0-1941 GCF_002162155.2 Triticum dicoccoides | reverse complement strand
GCAAATGTGTACGATCAAGATCAGGGACTCACGGCAAGATATCATAACACAACTCCAGACACAAGTTAAAATAATACAAGCTTTATATTACAAGCCAGGGGCCTCGCGGGCTCGAATACATCAGCTTGAATACAACGAGTCAGTGGAAGCAACAATATCTGAGTACAGACATAAGTTAAACAAGTTTGCCTTAAGAAGGCTAGCACAAAAGCAACATGATCGAAAAGGCAAGGCCTCCTGCCTGGGAGCCTCCTAACTACTCCTGGTCGTCGGCGTCCGTCACATGGTAGTAGGCACCCTCGGGGTAGTAGCAGTTGTCAAAGGTGGCATCTGGCTCCTGGACTCCACCATATAGTTGCAACAACCAGAAAGAAGAAAGAAGGGGGAAAAGCGGTAGCAAAGCAACCGTGAGTACTCATCCAAAGTACTCGCAAGCAAGAATCTACACTACTTATGCATCGATCAATGAAAGGGGTAGTATCTGTGGACTAATTCCAGAATGCCAGAATATCTATAATTTTTGATTGTTTCATGCTACTATATTACCCCTTTTGGATGTTTATGAGCTTTATTTTACACATTTATATGCTTTTTGGGACTAACCTACTGACCGGAGGCCCAGCCCGTATTGCTATTTTTTTTCCTATTTTAGTATTTCGAAGAAAAGGAATATCAAACGGAGTCCAAACGGAATGAAACCTTCGGGAGCGTGAATTTTGGAACGAATGTGATCCAGAGGACTTGGAGTGCAAGTCAAGAAGCAGCCGAGGCGGCCACGAGAGGGTAGGGCGCCCCCCCCCCTATAGGGCGTGCCCCCTGTCTCGTGGGCCCCTCGGGGGGCCACCGACGTACTTCTTCCTCCTATATAAGCCTACGTACCCCGAAAACATCCAGGGAGCCAACAAAACACAATTTCCACCGCCGTAACCTTCCGTATCCGTGAGATCCCATCTTGGAGCCTTCGCCGGCGCTCCGCCGGAGGGGGAATCGACCATGGAGGGCTTCTACATCAACACCATAGCCCCTCCGATGAGTTGTGAGTAGTTTACCGCAGACCTTCGGGTCCATAGTTATTAGCTAGATGGCTTCTTCTCTCTTTTTGAATCTCAATACAATGTTCTCCCCCTCTCTTGTGGAGATCTATTCGATGTAAACTCTTTTTGCAGTGTGTTTGTTGAGATCCGATGAATTGTTGGTTTATGATCAAGTTTATCTATGAGAAATATTTGAATCTCCTCTGAATTCTTTTATATATGATTGAGTTATCTTTACAAGTCTCTTCGAATGATCAGTTTGGGTTGGCGGTCGGGGACGAGCGATGGTCTTTTCCTACCAATCTATCCCCCTAGGAGTATGCGCATAGTACTTTGTTTTTGATGACTTGTAGATTTTTGCAACAAGTATATGAGTTCTTTTGACTAATGTTGAGTCCATGGATTTTACGCACTCTCACCCTTCCACCATTGCTAGCCTCTCTTGTGTCGCGCAACTTTCGCCGGTGCCATACACCCACCATATACCTTCCTCAAAATAGCCACCATACCTACCTATTATGGCATTTCCATAGCCATTCCGAGATATATTGCCATGCAACTTTCCACTGTTCCGTTCATATGACACGCATTACTTTTGTCATATTGCTCTTTGCATGATCATGTAGTTGACATTATATTTGTGGCAAGGCCACTTTTATAATTTTCATACATGTCGCTCTAGATTCATTGCATATCCCGGTACACCGCCGGAGGCATTCATATAGAGTCATATCTTTTTCTATCTTTGAGTTGTAATTCTTGAGTTGTAAATCCATAAAAGTGTGATGATCTTGATTATTAGAGCGTTGTCCCAGTGAGGAAAGGATGATGAAGTCTTTGATTCCCCCACAAGTCGGGATGAGACTTCAGACTTTACAAAAAGAAAAAAAGAAAAAAAAGAGAAAGG
>NW_021179143.1:0-1028 GCF_002162155.2 Triticum dicoccoides | reverse complement strand
TGAAACATATTAAAAGTCAAGCTAAACTGAATCGTAGACATGCTAAATGGGTTGAATTCATTGAGACTTTCCCTTATGTCATTAAACACAAGAAGGGAAAAGAAAATGTTATTGCTGATGCATTGTCTCGCCGCTATACTATGCTTTCACAACTTGACTTCAAAATATTTGGTTTGGAGACCATCAAAGATCAATATGTGCATGATGCTGATTTTAAAGATGTAATGCAGAATTGTAAAGAAGGAAGAATGTGGAACAAGTTTGTCATTAACGATGGATTTGTGTTTCGTGCTAACAAGCTATGCATTCCAGCTAGCTCCGTTCGTCTTTTGTTGTTGCAGGAGGCGCATGGAGGAGGATTAATGGGACACTTTGGCGTGAAGAAGACGGAGGACGTACTTGCTACACATTTCTTTTGGCCAAAGATGAGACAGGATGTGATGAGGACATCAATACAATTGTTACACCCACAGCCCCTGCTGCTATACATACTGGACCAATTACTAGAGCTCGTGCACGCCAACTAAATTACCAGGTACTTTCGTTTCTTGGTAATGATTCTAATGTTCATGAGAATATGATGCTGCCTAAATTGGATACATTTGTTTTGCTTACAAATGAAGGGCCTAGCTTGGAGAAGGATGAACATTGGAGCAAGAACAAGCATGGAGATGATGGCATGCGCAAGGGGAACAAGAACGGAGTTACAAGTGATGATTTCAGGACTTTGCAGCCACCATAATGGGTGCATGAAGCCTTGGACGAAATATACAAGATGCCACTTCATAAATTTCGTCCCGAGGCTATTTTAGGTGCTGCGTCACCTTATTATTGGGCCAGGCCCATGTAATTTCGAAATACATAAGTATAGGCTATTTTTAGAGTCCGTATGTGTGGGGAAACAAGAGATAGGGTTGATTTCGGACCCCTCCACCAAGGGCCACGAAATTCCCCCCCCCCTCTTCCTCCATATATACAGCCCTTAGGGCATCGTTTAGACTTTGGGTTTTGTTTAGATTAAAAGTTCG
>NW_021179142.1:0-1227 GCF_002162155.2 Triticum dicoccoides | reverse complement strand
AGAAATCATTTCCTTGTTCCTGCCACAACCACTTTACAAGAAATAGAGGTCAATCAAACTGATAATTAGCAAGCATGCTAAATGGTATTGATGAAACTAGCGCTTGAATCACTAGGAGATGCCTGGAATATGCTACTATATAGTACTTACTTTCGGGTGCCTAAATTGCAGCTTCTTCGGTAGTCCCGGAGCTTTTTTGGTGAATTTTCTCCAAGCCCTGCCATACAAAGAAAACAATTACTTGATATCAGAAATGAACAAATTAAGTTGCTGATATGGTGGATAATGATCGATTTAACTTACTTCTCGAGCATTTCAGTCATGTCCGCATACTCCTTGGGATCTTTTCGCTTGGAGTCTAAGACAGTTACTACTCCCTTCTCAAGCTTAATCTCTAGGAGAATATAGTGGTAGTTGCACACACATGCATAACTCATCAATATTACATTACTATAACCTGGACTAATAAGGAAACCGAATATGCCACAAGACAGTAACACTCACTTGAAGTTGTAAGGAAAGAGTATTATATCTTTGTGTTCATTTATTTCCAACGATCGTAGCAAGTTGGCCTCGGTTTCTTGGGCACGATATTGAACCTCAGTTGCATCTATGAGATACGTGTTAATGAACCCAATATCTCCCACTTGTATTTTCTTCAATTCGGCGATCTTCAATCTGCATAATATAGTGAGGATAATTATAAATACATGCAAATGAAAGGGCTGAGTTATATAGAGAGACTTAATGACGGAAGTAGTACTACTTACAAACAGTAGGAGGTGACCGTTGCTTTATCGATGGCCAATTTATTGAAAAACTGATAGAACTCCTCAAATGGAATAGGCAACAGTTCAATTCCAAGGAGGTCATGCTCCTTTTTAACTCTCATATACAAAGTATTCCTCCCCTCAGACTCTTTGCAGGTTTTCATGTACCAATCATGCAATCTTCGCATCATCGTTGATAGAGAACTTTCATCTTTGACGAGAGGCTTCCCGTACTCGTATCTTTGTATCTGCACCTCCATGATATCATAATGTACATCGTCGGGCAGGTAATTTGCAGGATTGCCATAACCGGGCACCATCCTCGGATCGACGATGTCGCTAGCAGGCACCTTGAGCGGGGGGCACGATTGCTTCGCTTGTTCGCCGAGCTGGGCAATTTGTTTCCCAGCTCGTCGTTCTTTCATCCTTTGATCACTTTTAGTACTTCCCGACCTCT
>NW_021179141.1:0-1588 GCF_002162155.2 Triticum dicoccoides | reverse complement strand
GAAAAATTATCAGAAAATTCAAGGAATCCATCTGTACCATTTTCATGCATGTTAGAACAACTTATAGCTGCTGTTTGCACAAATCAATTAAATGGCATTTGAATAATCACATATGGAGTTTAAATTTGAATCTTGTATTCAAACCAACTTCATTTAATCTGTTGCTAGATGCATTAGCCCAAAACACATTCATATTGCCATGTCATAGCATGCATCATATTGTGCATTGCATTGATCGTGTTTCTTCTGTGTTTGCCGGTGTTGTTCTCCCTCGGTAGACGTTGTACCGACGATGTGATCGTTGACACTGATGAAGACTCAATGTTATCTTCAGAAGTGCCAGGCAAGCAAAACCCCCTTGTTCATTCCGATACAAACCCACTCTCTCGCTCCTGCTCTCTTTTACTGCATTAGGACAACAATGATTCATCTGTTACTTGTTGCGGTAGTTGAACCCCTTTATCCTTTGCGTGACCTGTCATTGCCACAGTAAATAGATGAAACCCACTAGCATGAGTAGGAGTTGTTTGAGCCCTGTTGTGCCTACTCGTTCTTGCTTGTTTGTCATGCCTGCTACTGCTTAGAGTTGTGTCAGGTCTGATTCATCGGGAATGGATCAGAGGTGTGTGAACATGTCCTACCATTGAGAGCTAAGTGTGTGAACACGATTTGGTAAAGGTAGCGGTGAGAGGCCATGTAGGAGTACATGGTGGGTTGTCTCATTGAAGCCGTCCTTAGGAACTGAGTTCTGTGTTTGTGATCCATGACTCAGCTACTACCATACATTGGGCCCTGAAATATGACCCCGCTCGACTTCTTAATCACCCTTGTCCTCTGTCCAGGAGTTGCAAGTAGTTTCTGGTGTTTGTAGTATGCTGGAGGCCGTGGACAGCGCTGACCGTAGGGGTGGGCTGTGATGCGGTAGGCACGTGGCCGGGTATACCGGGCGCCCGTTTGGTGTCACGGAACCCTGTTCACATCGTTTGGGGCTGTGAGCGAAACTCCGGCCGGATCTCCTCATGGATGGAACCCGAATAGGCGATAAACCTGGACTAGAGACTTGAGTGTTTAGGTAGGTCGTGGTCTACACCCACGTCGACTTTTGCTTGAAGTCTGCCGAGCACATGTCGTGTGCAGACGCTAAGTGGTGGAAAAATGTATGAAGAAGTACACCCCTGCAGGGTTAACATCATCTATTCGGATAGCCGTGTCCGCGGTAAAGGACTTCTGGGTTGCTTATATCAGTTCATAGACAAGTGAAAGTGGATACTTTAAAATGCGCAAGATAAGCGTGAGTGCTATGGATGGCGTTCTCGTAGGGAGACGGGAGCGGATCCATAGTGGTGTATTGATATGGTGAATATGTGGACTCGTGTGCGCCACCTCAAAAGAGTTACTTGCAGTCGTAGTTTAGGATAGCCACCGAGTCAAAGCTGGCTTGCTGCAGTTAAACCCCACCATCCCCTTTGTTGATAATGATGCATATGTAGTTAGTTCTGATGTAAGTCTTGCTGGGTACATTTGTACTCACGTTTGCCTATTTTATGTTTTGCAGAGAGACTTCAGTCTCACTAGTAGTTTCGCGTGG
>NW_021179140.1:0-980 GCF_002162155.2 Triticum dicoccoides | reverse complement strand
AAATCCAAGTCGACAGACTTGTTTTCCTCGCGTCTTTGATAGCCCTTAAATCTTCAGATATTAATATCATTTTGGGTATGGACTGGATGTCGGCTCATCATGCCCAAATTGATTGCTTCTCTAGGACTGTTCAACTCACCCATCCTTCGGGGAAGATAGTCAATGTCTTGACCCGAATAGCCAAGCGACAGTTATATTCTCTTAACGCTAGCCCTTTGCCAGACCTTGAGGACGTTCCGGTAGTCCGTGACTTCCCGGATGTCTTCCCAGAAGAATTGCCAGGTGTTCCACCTGACAGGGATGTTGAGTTCGTAATAGACCTCATTCCAGGAACCGTTCCGATTGCTAGAAGACCTTATAAGATGGCACCCCTAGAACTAGCCGAACTTAAGAGACAACTCGATGAGTCCTTGAAAAAGGGTTTCATCCGACCTAGCTCTTCTCCGTGGGCTTGACCCGTCCTATTCGTCAAGAAGAAGGATGGTACGGACCGGATGGTTGTAGATTACCGACCTGTCAATTTGGTCACAATCAAGAACAAATATCCGCTTCCCAGGATCAACGACCTGTATGATCAGCTCGCTGGATCCTCAGTCTTCTCCAAGATGGATTTGAGGTTGGGCTACCATCAAATCAAAATCAGAAACGGGGACATTCCTAAAACGGCCTTTGTTACTCATTATGGCCAATACGAGTACACCGTCATGTCCTTCGGATTAACCAACGCTCCAGCCACCTTTTCTCGGTTAATGAACTCAATCTTCATGGAGTATTTGGATAAATTCGTCGTGGTTTACCTCGATGATATACTCATCTACTCCAAGAACGAGGAAGAACATGCCGAACATCTAAGGCTAGTGTTGCAGAAACTTCGAGAGCATCGCCTTTATGCCAAATTTTCTAAATGTGAATTCTGGTTGTCAGAAGTGACCTATTTGGGTCATGTAATATCTGGTAAAGGTATTGCTGTTAACCCTGAG
>NW_021179139.1:0-1769 GCF_002162155.2 Triticum dicoccoides | reverse complement strand
GGGGGGGGGGTGTCGGCCGATCAGGAAGGTTTGGGGAGGCCGGGGAACTTCCCCATTGGTGTGTCGGTGGAGGCAACAAGGTACTTGGCTGAGCCATGGCGACACTTTGGGCACGTGGACGCCTTGTAAAACCATGGCAAAATGCAGCCGAGGTGGAAGATGTGGGAGCACGGCAGCCTCACGGTGGTTTGTGTAAGCATGGACATATTTCAGTTTTGTGACGCTTACCATTGATCTGCATTGTCAGTCACGTGGCTAGATCCAGCAGCCTTCTACTTAACTTGAACTACCTCCATCTCCTTTCCTTGAGGTATCTACTTCTATAGCTTTCTTTTTCGCAAATCCACAAGTCTTGATTATTTATATCAGTGGCTGCAAAATTGCATGTATCTGGATGTGATGCGAATGAAAGATGCAAAACTCTTTCACTATATTCTATTTTCTGCTAGCAAACTGATGGACTTTGATTAGATTACCCCTTATTTTGTGCTTTGCTTACCTATGTGCAAACTCATATCAAATGTAAGAGCATAAGCTCGAGGTGATAATGTTCTATCCATTTTTTGTTTGCCAGTTGGAATGCGAGGTTGATATATCTGATTTGTTAACTCTCACATGGTGTAGGAGTTAGATGAGATTTAGTTAATCCTCATCTTGATGAGAGCTAGCTGCGCCCTTGAGATATTGATTTCCCGTGTGCATGGATTTAGTTAACACCTACTTTTATTGTTCATGGATTATATTGCATGCCTCTTATGAGAACATACATTAATTTCTTTCTTTCTTTTCTTGCCCGTTGTTCATGTTGATAAAATATGGCACTCCCTCCGATCCATATTACTTGTCTTAGATTTGTCTAGAATACTTATTCTAGACAAATCTAAGATGAATTCTAGACAAATCTAAGACAAGTAATATGGATCGAAAGGAGTACCCGGAAAGATAAATATGTACCTGATAAGTAGTGTCTCTTCTTTTGTTCTCACAATGTCCAATGATAGCGGCCGGCTGCTCGCTAGTCGTCCCGAGCGGCCGGCCTAAAACAGATAATTTTAGTCCCTAATCCATAAAAGGTAATAATTTGTCCCTTCCAATTAATAAAACAACTATAATTAGAAAAGGTACCACGTACTAAAAAAAGTACTACAAAAGTAAACATGTGAACAGATATGAACGTATTTATTTTGCGCTTTCAAATTTTTAAAAAGTCATAACTTTTAGATCGCACTTCGGAATTAAGATCCGTTTTCACCGTTGGAACCCTCGCGACGTGCTCTTTAAAAGTAGATCCCATATGGGGATGTTTCGACGAACTAGTCTTGCTGCCAACTAAATATCAATATGTGTGCAACTAGAGTACATGTCGTGCCAACTAAGCATATGCGCGTGACAATAGTCCTTCTGCTAACTAAACATCAATATGGGTGCAACTGGACTACATTGCCGCGCCAACTGAGTATATGTGTGTGCCAATAGTCCTGCCAACTAAACATCAATGCGTGTGCAACCAGACTACATTGCCACGCCAACTGAGCATATATGTGTGTAACTAGTCCTGCCAACTAAATATCAATTTGTGTGCAATTAGACTACATTGCCACGTCAATTGCGCATATGTGTGTGCAACTAATGTCCTGCCAACTAAACATCAATACGTGTGCAACTAGACTAAATTACAACCAACTGAGCATATGTGTGTGCAACTAGTGTCCTGCCAATTAAACATCAATGTGTGTGCAACTAGACTACGTTACATGCCAACTAAACAT
>NW_021179138.1:0-1126 GCF_002162155.2 Triticum dicoccoides | reverse complement strand
AGTTGTATCGATCGGGATACAACTCCAAGTGTCCGTTACCGTAGGACAGGCTATCGATAGATGTTTTCTTCCCTGCAGGGGTGCACCAACTTACCCACCACGCTCGATTAACTCCGGCCGGACACACTTTCCTGGGTCATGCCCGGCCTCGGCCAAACAATACGCCGCAACCCGACCTAGACTTAACAGAGAGGTCAGCACGCCGGACTAAACCTATGCCCCCAGGGGTCATGGGCCATCTCCCCGGAAACTCCTGCACGTTGCGTACGCGGCCGGTGAGCAGACCTAGCTACCTCCTTCAACAAGGCAGGCGCTTGCGCAGTCCAACCCGGCGCGCGCCACTCAGTCGCTGACGTCTATTAAGCTTTGGCTGATGTATACGACGCAGAACGCCCATACTATGCCCACGTGATGGTTAGTGCTATCAGGCCAGAGGCCCCTCGGATCAAATATCCAAATCATAGTGGATTAGGAACGCGCGGTAACAAGCAGAGACTCACGAAAGAGGTGACCCCGTTGCCCCGTCTCGAGGACTTGCGGCAAGGGCTGAGAATGCCCGGCCACGCCTCGTAATTATCTCACGGGCACCTTCCAGGTCAACCCGTCTCCACATCACTTTCCAAGTAACAGTTGTAAAGTCCAAGTATCCGTGTGTCCAAACATCAAGAGGAAAACCCAAGGAATCACCCTCGGTGGGTTCCACTCAATGTAATCATCAAGGTGAACGTAGAGGAATCACCCTCGAGGTTCACACTTGAGGGGTTGCACGACAGAGTCGTATCGGAAGTGGTTAAAGAGGAAATCACCCTCGATGACCACGACCGAATAGCTACACTACAGGGTTAACATCAGAAGTGTTGTAGAGGTCTCACCCTCGGCACTCGATAGTATCCCAGTAGTGTCGAGCAACTAAGGGGAAAGTGATGTGCGGTGCCGGGGCCTGGTCTTCAATCCCGTTGAACGGGTCTTCAATGATGAAGCAGGGGCAACAAGGACAAGGTGGGGGTCACTGATGGATCACTAACCAACCTATACTAAGCAATTTAGGATAAGCAGGTAAGGTACAATAACAGGTACAAAAGCAGGCTATGCATCAGAATAGGAGCAAACAATAACAATAGCAAAA
>NW_021179137.1:0-2737 GCF_002162155.2 Triticum dicoccoides | reverse complement strand
TAGGGTAATGCTGCTCCAGTGGTTGTTCCCCTTATTACAGAAGCACTTAGTCTCGGGTTTGGGTTCAACCTTGGGTTTCTTCACTAGAGCAGCAGCTGAATTGCCGTTTCATGAAGTATCCCTTTGTTCCCTTGCCCTTCTTGAAACTAGTGGTTTCACCAACCATCAACAATTGATGCTCCTTCTTGATTTCTACTTTCGCGGTGTCAAACATCATGAATATTTCAAGGATCATCATATCTATCCCTGATATGTTATAGTTAATCACGAAGCTCTAGCAGCTTGGTGGCAATGACTTTGGGGAAACATCACTATCTCATCTGGAGGATCAACTCCCACTCGATTCAAGTGATTGTTGTGCTCAGACAATCTGAGCACAAGCTCAACGATTGAGCTTTTCTCCCTTAGTCTGCAGGCTAAGAAAATCGTCGGAGGTCTTATACCTCTTAACGTGGGCACGAGCCTGAAATCCCAATTTCAGCCCTCGAAACATCTCATATGTTCCGCGATGTTTCGAAAACGTCTTTGGTGCCTCAACTCTAAACCGTTTAACTGAACTATCACGTAGTTATCAAAACGTGTATGTCCGATGTTCACAACATCCACAGACGAGGTTTGAGGTTCAGCACACTGAGCGGTGCATTAAGGACATAAGCTTTCTACTGTCCGCATAATCGCTACTGTCAACTTTCAACTATATTTTCTCTAGGAACATAACTAAACAGTAGAACTAAAGCGCGAGCTACGACATAATTTGCAAAGAGTCTTTTGACTATGTTCAAGATAATTAAGTTCATCTTATGAACTCCCACTTAGATAGACATCCCTCTGGTCATCTAAGTGATTACATGATCCGAGTCAACTAGGCCGTGTCCGATCATCACGTGAGACGGACTAGTCATCATCGGTGAACATCTTCATGTTGATCGTATCTACTATACGACTCATGCTCGACCTTTCGGTCTCCGTGTTCCGAGGCCATGTCTGTACATGCTAGGCTCGTCAAGTTAACCCTAAGTGTTTTCGCTGTGTAAAACTGTCTTACACCCGTTGTATGTGAACGTAAGAATCCATCACACCCGATCATCACGTGGTGCTTAGAAGCGACGAACTGTAGCAACGGTGCACAGTTAGGGGAGAACACTTCTTGAAATTGTTGTAAGGGATCATCTTATTTACTACCGTCGTTCTAAGCAAACAAGATGCATAAACATGATAAACATCACATGCAATCAAATAGAGTAGTGACATGATATGGCCAATATCATATAGCTCCTTTGATCTTCATCTTCGGGGCTCCATGATCATCTTGTCACCGGCATGACACCATGATCTCCATCATCATGATCTCCATCATCGTGTCTTCATGAAGTTGTCACGCCAACGACTATTTCTACTTCTATGACTAACACGTTTAGCAATAAAGTAAAGTAGTTTACATGGCGTTCTTCAATGACACGCAGGTCATACAATAAATAAAGACAACTCTTATGGCTCCTGCCGGTTGTCATACTCATCGACATGCAAGTCGTGAATCCTATTACAAGAACATGATCAATCTCATACATCACATATATCATTCATCACATCCTTTTGGCCATATCACATCACATAGCATACCCTGCAAAAACAAGTTAGACGTCCTCTAATTGTTGTTTGCATGTTTTACGTGGCTGCTATGGGTTTCTAGCAAGAACGTTTCTTACCTACGCAAAACCACAATGTGATATGCCAATTGCTATTTACCCTTCATAAGGACCCTTTTCATCGAATCCGTTCCGACTAAAGTGGGAGAGACTGGCACCCGCTAGCCACCTTATGCACCAAGTGCATGTCAATCGGTGGAACCTGTCTCACGTAAGAGTACGTGTAAGGTCGGTCTGGGCCGCTTCATCCCACAATACCGTCGAAACAAGATTGGACTAGTAACGGTAAGCATATTGAACAACATCAACGCCCACAACTACTTTGTGTTCTACTCGTGCAAAGAATCTACGCAATAGACCTAGCTCATGATGCCACTGTTGGGGAACGTATCAGAAATTCAAAATTTTCCTACGTGTCACCAAGATCTATCTATGGAGAGACCAGCAACGAGTAGAAAGAGAATGCATCTACATACCCTTGTAGATCGCTAAGCGGAAGCGTTCAAGTGAACGGGGATGATGGAGTCGTACTCGTCGTGATTCAAATCACCGATGATCCTAGTGCCGAACGGACGGCACCTCCGCGTTCAACACACGTACAGCCCGGTGACGTCTCCCATGCCTTGATCCAGCAAGGAGAGAGGGAGAGGTTGAGGAAGACTCCGTCCAGCAGCAGCACAACGGCGTGGTGGTGGTGGAGGAGCGTGGCAATCCTGCAGGGCTTCGCCAAGCACCGCGAGAGAGGAGGAGCACTTGGGAGAGGGAGGGCTGCGCCAGGGGCAAGGGTGAAGCTCCCATGCGCCTCCCCACTATATATAGGGGTGGAGGGGGCTGGTTTCTTGCCCTCCAAGTCCATTGGGGCGTTGGCAAAGGTGGGAGGAAAGAAATCCCATCATTTCCTTCCCCACCGATTGTTATCCCCCCTTTTTAGGGATCTTGATCTTATCCCTTTGGGATATGATCTTATTCCTTCTAAGGGGGGATCTTGGTGCGCCTTGACCAGGGGTGTGGGGCCTTTCCCCCAATACCCACGTTCATGTGGGTCCCCCCATGCAAGTGGGCCCCACTCCGGAACCTTCTAGAACCTTCCC
>NW_021179136.1:0-1443 GCF_002162155.2 Triticum dicoccoides | reverse complement strand
CATGTGATGTTTATCCTTTTATGCATCTTATCTTGCTTTGATTGACGGTAGCATTATAAGATGATCTCTCACTAAATTATCAAGAAGTGTTCTCCCTGAGTATGCACCGTTGCCAAAGTTCGTCGTGCCCAGACACCACGTGATGATCGGGTGTGATAAGCTCTACGTCCATCTACAACGGGTGCAAGCCAGTTTTTGCACACGCAGAATACTCAGGTTAAACTTGACGAGCCTAGCATATGCAGATATGGCCTCGGAACACGGAGACCGAAAGGTCGAGCGTGAATCATATAGTAGATATGATCAACATAACGATGTTCACCATTGAAAACTACTCCATCTCACGTGATGATCGGTTATGGTTTAGTTGATTTGGATCACGTAATCACTTAGAGGATTAGAGGGATGTCTATCTAAGTGGGAGTTCTTAAGTAATATGATTAATTGAACTTAAATTTATCATGAACTTAGTCCTGGTAGTTTTTGCAAATCATGTTGTAGATCAATAGCTCGCGTTGCTGCTTCCCTGTGTTTATTTTGATATGTTCCTAGAGAAAATTGTGTTGAAAAATGTTAGTAGCAATGTTGCGGATTTGATCCGTGATCTGAGGTTAAATCCTCATTGCTGCACAGAAGAGTTATGTCCTTAATGCACCGCTAGGTGACAGACCTATTGCAGGAGCAAATGCAGACGTTATGAACGTTTGGCTAGCTCAATATGATGACTACTTGATAGTTTAAGTGCACCATGCTTAACGGCTTAGAATCGGGACTTCAAAGACGTTTTGAATGTCATGGACCATATGAGATGTTCCAGGAGTTGAAGCTAATATTTCAAGCAAATACCCGAGTTGAGAGATATGAAGTCTCCAACAAGTTCTATAGCTAAAAGATGGAGGAGAATCGCTCAACTAGTGAGCATGTGCTCAGATTGTCTGAGTACTACAATCGCTTGAATCAAGTGGGAGTTAATCTTCCAGATAATATAGTGATTGACAGAATTCTCTAGTCACCATCACCAAGTTAGTAGAACTTCGTGATGAACTATGACATGCAAGGGATAACGGAAACGATTCCCAAGCTCTTCGTAATGCGGAAATTGACGAAGGTAGAAATCGAGAAAAACATCAAGTGTTGATGGTAGACAAGACCACTAGTTTCAAGAAAAGGGGCAGAAGGAAGAAGGGGAACTTCAAGAAGAACAGCAAGCAAGTTGCTGCTCAAGTGAAGAAGCCCAAGTCTGATCCTAAGCCTGAGACTAAGTGTTTCTACTGCAAAGGGACTGGTCACTGGAAGCGGATCTACCCCAAGTGATTGGCGGATAAGAAGGATGGCAAAGTGAACATAAGTATATTTGATATACATGTTATTGATGTGTACTTTACTAGTGTTTATCGCAAACCCTCAGTATTTGATACTAGTTCAGTTGCTAAGATTAGTAAC
>NW_021179135.1:0-1126 GCF_002162155.2 Triticum dicoccoides | reverse complement strand
AGTAGTAATACACATATTCATAATATTGAAGCCAAAAGATGCAGAGTTGATAATGAAAGTGCAACTTATTTGTGGCACTGTCGTTTAGGTCATATCGGTATAAAGCGCATGAAGAAACTCCATGCTGATGGACTTTTGGAACCACTTGATTATGAATCACTTGGTACTTGCGAACCGTGCCTCATGGGCAAGATGACTAAAACACCGTTCTCCGGTACTATGGAGAGAGCAACAGATTTGTTGGAAATCATACATACCGATGTATGTGGCCCGATGAATATTGAGGCTCGTGGCAGATATCGTTATTTTCTCACCTTCACAGATGATTTAAGCAGATATGGGTATATCTACTTAATGAAACATAAGTCTGAAACATTTGAAAAGTTCAAAGAATTTCAGAGTGAAGTTGAAAATCATCGTAACAAGAAAATAAAGTTTCTACGATCTGATCGTGGAGGAGAATATTTGAGTTACGATTTTGGTGTACATTTGAAAAACTGTGGAATAGTTTCGCAACTCACGCCACCCGGAACACCACAGCGTAATGGTGTGTCCGAACGTCGTAATCGTACTTTACTAGATATGGTGCGATCTATGATGTCTCTTACTGATTTACCGCTATCATTTTGGGGATATGCTTTAGAGACGGCCGCATTCACGTTAAATAGGGCACCATCAAAATCCGTTGAGACGATGCCTTGGCAAGAAACCAAAGTTGTCGTTTCTTAAAGTTTGGGGCTGCGATGCTTATGTGAAAAAGCTTCAACCTGATAAGCTCGAACCCAAATCGGAGAAATGTGTCTTCATAGGATACCCAAAGGAAACTGTTGGGTACACCTTCTATCACAGATCCGAAGGCAAGACATTCGTTGCTAAGAATGGATCATTTCTAGAGAAGGAGTTTCTCTCGAAAGAAGTGAGTGGGAGGAAAGTAGAACTTGACGAGGTAACTGTACCCGCTCCCTTACTGGAAAGTAGTTCATCACAGAAAACTGTTTCAGTGACACCTACACCAGTTAGTGAGGAAGCCAATGATAATGATCATGAAACTTCAGATCAAGATACTGCTGAACCTCGTAGATCAACCAGAGTAAGATCCGCACCAGAGTGGTACGGTAATCCTGTT
>NW_021179134.1:0-1228 GCF_002162155.2 Triticum dicoccoides | reverse complement strand
GTCGAACTCCCATTCAATATATAAAGCAGGTTTAAAACGGCCATTAAATGGTGGTATAGATACATTAACCTGATCATGTGCATTTGGATGTTTGTGCACCTCTCGTGACGGTTGTGGTATTTGCAAAGGTGGTGGCACATCTCCCGCGATCGACAAAGCCCATGAATTAACTCTGGATCCTGTCATGATTAGTAGAACAAGAAACAAAACCCAAAAATAATGTTCCTATAACTACTAGGATGTGGTGGTAAAACGCTCACAGTAAAGCAAATATCAATGTCTTACAAGTTCTTACCATGCAGCAGGCGGTGATCGGCAACCAGCGGTGTCAAGTAACTCCGAATATTGAGTAAAGCGATTGCCAGGGGAACGTACGTATACACGGTGTAGAAATTTGTGGAGCTGGGTTGGCTATATATGGTAGAAAAAGATTAGCAATAATCAATTCAGAGATGCGATGTTGATTAAACGCTCAACGACTGATGAGGACATGACTACCTTGGATATGACCAAAAATATTGCATATATGCATATTTGTCAGGTGATTTCTAGTGCAAACTATTCAATAATCTATTTATGTTATTCAGAACAAAAATACTTCACACACTTTTGTGTTTTGTCTAATTGCAGGTGTATGGGACATTTGTACAATCCACATATGAAGATAAGGAAGAAAGAGATGTTTATTTGCTGTTCAAAAAGTTCTCTCACGTCACTTTTGGCCCAAGAGAAGATAGAGTCCAAGTCTCTCACGTTCTGGATTCAGATTCGGACTGCACAGACACACCTAACTCAAAACGCACACAAGTTTTTCATACGGACTCCAAATTGGGTGATTCTTTTTTTGTTGGAAACTAGATTTCGTGCACTTTCCAACCCAATTGGAATCACCTTCAAATTCTTCCGGAGCGTTGAGTTGTGGACGAAACAATCTGATGCTGCAGCAGAATCCGAGTCAAACTACAAGTCCAAAGGTGTTACATCACCTCCACTTGGGCCCATTGGCCTTGTACGACCTAGATTTAGTTTTAGGCTGCCTTGGGACGTCCTCCCACCTCCTTGGCCGCCACCCCTTGCTCCTATATAAGTAGATCCATCTAGTAGCTTTTCCTTGGGATTTGTTTAGTTAAAAGTTAGCCATTGCAACTTCGTGTACTTCGTTTGTGTCCAACGACCAGACCAAGACCGCTTACGGATCCCCACCTTTATCAATACTTCATATATACTC
>NW_021179133.1:0-908 GCF_002162155.2 Triticum dicoccoides | reverse complement strand
ACGGGATCTAGCCCTTTGACTTTGCACGGACGGGCTTTGACCAGTGGACCTCTCCACCCGGTTGTGTTAGGTCGGCCCAGAGGAACACTTTGGAGCAACATCCGGGCCAAACCCACAGCTACATCCACTCCGTGTAGACCCGACGCGTCCGTTTCCCCCCTCCAGGTGCCGGCGGCGGCGGCGTCCGTGAGGGGGGGGGGCACACCCCGGAGACGCGTGCTGGGCGTTTGCACCCGCCTCAACACTTCTAGATTTGTGAGAGGCCGCCTACGCAAGATTTGACGGTATGCTAGCCCCCGTAGGCCGCCGACCACAGTCGTAGACGTGCGAAGAGCAATCCGCGTAGAGGGAAGTGTTCAGATACTTCTCCATCACAAAAAATTATGAAAAATTACCATCAGTCCTATAGCACATGTTCCCACGTTTTGTAAAAAACTCATGATTTTATCGCGCTCCAAGTATTTAATAATATTCACGCTGCATCGTTACCGCAGAACGTCTACTACCGTTTCATTGCCGTTCGTGAGGGGGGGGGGCACAACCCGGAGACACGTGCCGCCTCTTCGGACATGCCACAACACCACCCCGCATGTATGAGGGCCCGGTACGACGCTCCGGTGGCATTGCTACCCCCCCAGGGCCCCCGTCCCGGCTAACCCTGTAGCGTTTGACCATGGGATCTAGCCCTTTGACTTTGCATGGACGGGCTTTGACCAGTGGACCTCTCCACCCGGTTGTGTTAGGTCGGCCCAGAGGAACACTTTGGAGCAACATCTGGGCCAAACCCACAGCTACATCCACTCCGTGTAGACCCGACGCGTCCGTTTCCCCCCTCCAGGTGCCGGCGGCGGCGGCGGCCGTGAGGGGGGGGGGGCACACCCCGGAGACGTGTGCTGGGCGTTTGCAAC
>NW_021179132.1:0-1278 GCF_002162155.2 Triticum dicoccoides | reverse complement strand
TTGTGAGAGGCCGCCTACGCAAGATTTGACGGTATGCTAGCCCCCGGAGGCCGCCGGCCACAGTCGTAGACATGCGAAGAGCAATCCGCGTAGAGGGAAGTGTTCAGATACTTCTCCATCACAAAAAATTATGAAAAATTACCATCAGTCCTATAGCACATGTGCCCACGTTGTGTAAAAAACTCATGATTTTATCGCGCTCCAAGTATTTAATAATATTCACGCTGCATCGTTACCGCAGAACGTCTACTACCGTTTCATTGCCGTCCGTGAGGGGGGGCCACAACCCGGAGATGCGTGCCGCCTCTTCGGACATGCCACAACACCACCCCGCATGTATGAGGGCCCGGTACGACGCTCCGGTGGCATTGCTACCCCCCCACGGCCCCCGTCCCGGCTAACCCTGTAGCGTTTGACCACGGGATCTAGCCTTTTGACTTTGCACGGACGGGCTTTGACCAGTGGACCTCTCCACCCGGTTGTGTTAGGTCGGCCCAGAGGAACACTTTGGAGCAACATCCGGGCCAAACCCACAGCTACATCCACTCCGTGTAGACCCGACGCGTCCGTTTCCCCCCTCCAGGTGCCGGCGGCGGCGGCGTCCGTGAGGGGGGGGGCACACCCCGGAGACGCGTGCTGGGCGTTTGCAACCGCCTCAACACTTCTAGATTTGTGAGAGGCCGCCTACGCAAGATTTGACGGTATGCTAGCCCCCGTAGGCCGCCGGCCACAGTCGTAGACGTGCGAAGAGCAATCCGCGTAGAGGGAAGTGTTCAGATACTTCTCCATCACAAAAAATTATGAAAAATTACCATCAGTCCTATAGCACATGTTCCCACGTTTTGTAAAAAACTCATGATTTTATCGCGCTCCAAGTATTTAATAATATTCACGCTGCATCGTTACCGCAGAACGTCTACTACCGTTTCATTGCCGTTCGTGAGGGGGGGGCCACAACCCGGAGACACGTGCCGCCTCTTCGGACATGCCACAACACCACCCCGCATGTATGAGGGCCCGGTACGACGCTCCGGTGGCATTGCTACCCCCCCAGGGCCCCCGTCCCGGCTAACCCTGTAGCGTTTGACCATGGGATCTAGCCCTTTGACTTTGCATGGACAGGCTTTGACCAGTGGACCTCTCCACCCGGTTGTGTTAGGTCGGCCCAGAGGAACACTTTGGAGCAACATCTGGGCCAAACCCACAGCTACATCCACTCCGTGTAGACCCGACGCGTCCGTTTCCCCCCTCCAGGTGCCGGCGGCGGCGGCGGCCGTG
>NW_021179131.1:0-957 GCF_002162155.2 Triticum dicoccoides | reverse complement strand
GTATAACGGATGCTTTTCGAAGGTTGAGGTAGACGATTTCCGAAGGTTTCTTGGTTATGTGTTGAAGGATGGATACAGCTGGATGTAGGATTTGCTAGTTTTGGGTGAGATATTATGCTTCCCCTGTATCCCCAACACCTGATTGCATAACCGGAAAATTTCGGGAGTTTCATAGGTGGGAATTCAAGTAGCTCTTAGGATATCTTTCTGACGGATGTATGATATGAAATTGGGGTTCGACGTCTAGTGGTCCGCCTATTCACGGTCGATTTTACAGTGGTCTCGTTGTGTCTTAAAGAGTCCTTGGCTATGCCGACTCGGGGACGCTTCGTATGTCATGTGCACTGCCTTGTACATGATGGTGCTGTACGATCGAGCCCGTGTAGGCCCCACCACGAAAACTTCGGACGAAATCTCTATCATATGTTTGTTCCGGCTTATTCTGCAAGCCAGTCCTTTGTTTTTGTTCTGAGTTGTGGTATTCGAGTTGCTTCAATGTCAAGTGTTGATTCCATACCTTTCCGAAATGGTGTTCTCATACTCCGATGTGAATACCAATCCTTCTCGACAATCGAGATTGTCATGTCAATCCTTTTCAACCGGCGTGTTTCTCTTCAAGTGGATCCGATCACTTCAACATCAGCAAGACCAATTATCATTTCTTCTCAACGGTGGTTGTTTCATCCGTCTCCAAGTTGCCTTTGTTTTTTCCCGCCCACCCACCCTTTTTCCTCAAGGACTAAGATTTCTTTACCAAGTATCCTTTTATTTTTGTGAAGTTTCTCCATTCTTTTCTGTCAATGTTCTTACCCGGTGGTTCTCAAGAAGATGTTCTACTAGTTCGTCATTCCTCATTCCTTTCTCTTCTCCGGTGGATTCAAGTCAAGTTTTGTTGATCATACCTTTTTCCTCATTTCAATGTCTTCTCATACCGGTGCACCTCATTATCATTCTACT
>NW_021179130.1:0-1115 GCF_002162155.2 Triticum dicoccoides | reverse complement strand
TTTTGGAAACTTTCCCAAAATCGAGAGGTGAAAAGACTTCCTCGATCCGAGTTAATTTCCAAAGGAACACCATGGAGAGACACTATTCGGGAGATGTATAAGTCTGCCAACTGACTAGCGGTTATACTCTCACGAACAGGTAAGAAATGGGCCACTTTGGAAAGACGATCGACAACGACGAAGATAGCATTATTCCCTCTCTTGGTCCTGGGAAAACCGGTAATGAAATCCATACCAATTTTATCCCATTTCCATTCAGGAATAGCTAAGGGTTGAAGGGTGCCAGCAGGCCGTTGATGCTCTGCTTTTACACGACGGCAGACGTCGCAATTAGCAATATACTGAGCAATTTCTCTCTTCATCCTAGTCCACCAGAACCTCTGGCGTAGGTCCTGATACATCTTAGTACTACCGGGATGAATGGTGAGAGGAGATTCATGAGCTTCCTTAAGGATCAATCGCCTCAGGTTTCGCACCTTGGGAACCACTAGTCGATTCCCGAAGTATACGACCCCTTGATCATCAATGGAGAAACAATTCGCAACTCCTTTCTTGATGTTTCTCTTGATGCAGGAAATTCCCGGATCTACCTTCTGTGCTTTGATGATCTGATCCGTAAGGGTAGGTTTCGCCACCAAGGTGGAAAGAAAACCTTGAGGAACAATGTGAAGGTTAAGCTTTCGAAATTCCTCATGGAGAAGCGGTTGACTTTGCTGTAACATCAGGTTGTTACAATAAGATTTACGACTTAGCGCATCAGCCATGACGTTGGCTTTCCCTGGGGTGTAAGTTATTCCTAAGTCGAAATTTGTGATCAACTCGACCCAACGTCTTTGCCTGAGATTCAAATCCGGTTGGGTGAAGATGTACTTCAGACTTTGGTGATCAGTGAATATTTCGCAACGATTACCGAGGAGGTAATGTCGCCAGGTTTTAAGTGCATAGACTACAGCTGCAAGCTCTAGATCATGAGTAGGATAATTCTCCTCATGTGGGTGCAATTGCCGTGAAGCGTAAGCAATTACGTGTCGATCTTGCATGAGAATGCAACCTAGTCCTTGTCGCGAGGCGTCGCAGTAGATAACAAAGTCCTTGGAGAAGTCTGGCGGTACCAG
>NW_021179129.1:0-1223 GCF_002162155.2 Triticum dicoccoides | reverse complement strand
ACCGTAACTCCAAATTAGATAATTTATATATGAAAAATTATCAGAAAAATTCAAGGAATCCATCTGTACCATTTTCATGCATGTTAGAACAACTTATAGCTGCTGTTTAGCACAAATCAATTAAATGGCATTTGAATAATCACATATGGAGTTTGAATTTGAATCTTGTATTCAAACCAACTTCATTTAATCTGTTGCTAGTTGCATTAGCCCAAAACACATTCATTTTGCCATGTCATGATCATGCATCATATTGTGCATTGCATTGATTGTGTTCCCTTCTGTGTTGCCGGTATTTGTCCCCTCTCGATAGACGTGATACCGATGATGTGATCGTTGACACTGATGAAGACTCAATGTTATCTTCAGAAGTGCCAGGCAAGCAAAAACCCCTTGTTCATTCCGATACAATCCTACTCTCTCACTCCTGCTCTCTTTTACTGCATTAGGACAACACCGATTCATCTGTTACTTGCTGCGGTAGCTGAACCCCTTTATCCTTTGCATGACCTGTCATTGCCACAGTAAATAGATGAAACCCACTAGCATGAGTAGGAGTTGTTTGATCCCTGATGTGCCTACTCATTCATGCTTGTTTTTCATGCCTGCTACTGCTTAGAGTTGAGTCAGGTCTGATTCATCGAGGATGAATCAGAGGTGTGTGAACATGTCCTACTATGTGTGAGCTAAGTGTGTGAACACGATTTGGTAAAAGGTGTTGGTGAGAGGCCATGTAGGAGTACATGGTGGGTTGTCTCATTGAAGCCGTCCTTAGGAACTGAGTTCTGTGTTTGTGATCCATGATTCAGCTACTACCATGCATTGGGCCCTGAAATATGACCCCGCTCGACTTCTTATTCACCCTAGTCCTCTGTCCAGGAGTTGCAAGTAGTTTCTGGTGTTTGTAGCTTACTGGAGGCCGTGGACAGCGCTGACCGTAGGGGTGGGCTGTGATGCGGTAGGTACGTGGCACGGTGTACCGGATGCCCGTTTGGTATCTCGGGAACCCTGTTCACATCGTTTGGGGCTGTGAGCAAAACTCCGGCCGGATCTCCTCATGGATGGAACCCGAATAGGCGATAAACCTGGACTAGAGACTTGAGTGTTTAGGTAGGTCGTGGTCTACACCCACGTCGGCTTTCGCTTGAAGTCTGCCGAGCACATGTCGTGTGCAGACGCTAAGTGGTGGAAACATGTATGAAGAAGTACACCCCTGCAGGGTT
>NW_021179128.1:0-2717 GCF_002162155.2 Triticum dicoccoides | reverse complement strand
TTCATTCTCATCAGCCCCTTCCAGAATGGCGAGTCAGTTGGTCTTATGGTAACCTGGGCGATTCATTTGGCATTGGAATTTTACAGTCGAAAACGCACGCCCAGGTTGTGAGCCACCCAAAAAATTTAGCATCAAGAGTTGCCCACTATTTGAGAGGTACCATAGAACTGCATGTACTTTTACCAAGCATCAAGTTCACAACTTCACAAATATAAGAAAAAAGAAGAAAATGTCCACATATTTATCTCGCATATAATGCTGATATAGTTTTGGATGATATATGATGCTGATAGGAGCCACCCAACTGCACTTGCGGTGCTATTTCCTCAAGATATGGGATGTCACTTTTGGCTTCAGTTTCTATTGGCATGTCATTCTATTTGAATGTGCTCTCCATTGGCCCTAATTATTGAACAAATGTCAAGTTGTCTATGTGAGCAATCAACCGTGTATATGATGATGGGGATAGGAGCAGCACCATAGAGGAGCAATTCACTATTCCATTCGAGCTATCCCCATGCTAGTGATACATTTTTTAGAGAAAAGTCATTAGTACCTGACATTATAAATAAAACCAACGTGGCAGAGTACCACCATACATCGGGGAGAACATCCGGGCAGTCTTAGGCTCACAATGATACACCAATATCACGAGACAATGCATACGTAGAAATATAAACAAAATAGCGATACGTAGACCAGCCCGTTGGCACAAAATAAAAGAAATCTAATCGAATTTGAGGGAGCATCACCTGAAGCAAGCTTTGAGGAGTAGCGCAAATGCTGATCATCAAGTCTTCAACAACAACAACATCTGCATCCTTAGCCAGCGGCATTCACTTCATAAACAAAGCATTTATTTTGAATAGGCAATCAGTGGGACAGTTAGGGAACTGAAGTTCAATGGTAAACTTGTTTCATGTAGTCCTCAAAGTTGGAAAAGGCAAACAAAATACATTTGGGGGGGGGGGGAGTGAGGGAGAGAGAAATAGTGACCAAAATTGATTTCAGTAATATAAAAATGGTTCATGAAGTTATTAAGGTCCCAAGCGATGTTCAGCCACAAGTGGACACAACTCCAAACGAATTTGGTAACAACATGGCTAAATTGCACGTGCTCCGAGTCCTCCATATCTCCTCAAAGATAACATGTTTAGTTGTAGTACCATTGCATGTAAGGATTCAATCACTTGACCGGAAACACCATCTCATGGCTTGCCAAAGGAAAACAATAATTTAAGGAGGATGCCAGCCCTCCACACCCACTAAAAAGTTATGTGTGTGATATCCCTGAATAGTTGTACCATTAAGGATGTGTTATCCTCGTTAGAGGTGTGCTGCTCCGCCCCCCAAGCATAAGTAGAAAGTAGTAAGACCGAATTAGTTAATGCGAACATAATTCATAAATACGGGACATGATGGCGTTGGGATCACTGAAACTTACTTGCCATTAGGGAGTCCAATGATAGTGTAGAAAAGAGCATGGAACTAACTCTGATTGGTATCGTGTTTAAGAACCAAATTAGGATGGCCATGCTGCCACAAGTATAATTCCTCATGCTTGTGCACATACACAAGTTCCATCTCAAGATTGTATGGCCCTGGATCAGCAGTGGAATCAAGAGATCTCACATGGTCAGTGAGTGTGTCTTCCAATTTAATAGAGTTAACCTCAATGTTATCCCCTAGCATTTAGGAAGTTTCCTAAGGAGTCAGGAGTAGTAACGATAATCATCAAGAAGGCCAAGTAGAGATAACCATTTGCAAGAAATAATCTAAACAAACCCATAATTCAAACCCATTTATTATCACCAAGCATAATTATCCTATGATCAATCTAAACTAACACAATCTAAACTAACACAAAGGGAAACAGGCAATTACCTGTAATTAACAAGTATTATCTATCTCAAAGCACATAGATAGATTTTACCGGGCAATATTATTCTATAGTTAGCCATTATAGACATCACAAAGCACGTAGGCAAATGTATAGAAAGAAGGTCAAAATTATGTTGGCAAGAAAGGAACGATTTTCATGGCAACATGAATTTACACAATAGCCAGCACTTCAAAACACCGCCACCAAGACACAAATTGTTGTCGCCCCCGTCGGTGAACAGAGGGGACCCACACCACCCATTGGTAGTAGAGCATACCGCCACTTTGGCATAGGCCAACAACAGTAATGGAAGGAGAATGGACATGGAAGGCCAGCGGCTGTGATAGGGTTGACCCCTAGATTCATCTTTGGAATGGCACTAGGGTGCCTATTCGACTCCACTAGTTTTATTGACATACTGCAAGTCTACGCTAATGCAAAATATATTGTGCATAGCTGCACGCTAGGCTTTAATTGGTTGAGCGGCTACCAAGATCAGCCAGGTCGCTAGCCTTGGAATCAGCCTCCTACGACCGTTGGATTGTGCGAACCCCAGGACTTTGCTTGCCTTGCCATCTCTCATAGCTCCGATGTCTCTGGGTGGATAAGGTGGGCAACGTGTGATGCAGGAACAAAGGCATGTGGTGAAGAAAGAAGCCATGTGTGCTAGAAAACAATGACTGTTCATCTTAGGAAGATCGTGAAATGACTGTTGGTATGATTAAGATCTCATCCATGGTAAAACAACGGCTATAAATAAGTAAAAAAACAAGCCAAGAGTCATTGACCCTGTGCAAGCACTAGTAGAAAAGAGGGCTTTGGTCCACCCTGGGTT
>NW_021179127.1:0-795 GCF_002162155.2 Triticum dicoccoides | reverse complement strand
GGTGCGCTTATGTGTTGGTCATCAACAATCACAGTTCGGGCTGATTCTGGCCCGTTTCTTGGACTATTACTCTGTTTTGGGGTCCTGGAGTCATTTCCACGATTGACGAACCTTGGGGTGCGTTTACGTGTCGATCATCAACACTCACATATTTGGCCGATTCTTGTCCGTTTCGTGGACTATTACTCGCCATTTTGGGGACCCAGAGCGATTTCCATGATTGATGAATCCCGGGGTGCGTTTATGTGTCAGTTGTCAACACTCACAGTTTTTGTTCAATTCTGACCGATTCGTGGACTATTACTCATCGTTTTCGGGTCCCGAAGTGATTTCCATAGTTTCCGAACCCCATGGTGTGTTTACGTGTTGATCATCAACACTCGCAGTTTTGGCCGATTCTGGACCGCTTCTTGCACTATTACTCAACATTTCGGGGTCCCGAAGTGATTTGCATGGTTATCGAACTCCAAGGTGCGCTTACGTGTCGATCATCAACACTCGCGGTTTCGGCCGTCTCTTGCCCGTTTCATGGACTATTACTCACCGTTTTGGGGTCCCAAATGGATTTTCGTTTCATGGACTATTACTTGCGGTTTCGTGCACTATTACTCAGCGTTTTGGGGACCCAGAGCGATTTCCACGATTGATGAACCCCGGGGTGCGTTTATGTGTCCGTCGTCAACACTCACTGTTTTGTCCAATACACCGTTTTGGGGTCCCGAAGCGATTTCCATAGTTGTTGAACCCCAAGGTGTGCTTACGTGTCGGTCATCAACAATCACAGTTTTGGCCGAT
>NW_021179126.1:0-2037 GCF_002162155.2 Triticum dicoccoides | reverse complement strand
TATCTCTTGTTTCCCCACACATACAGACTCTAAAAATAGCCTATACTTATGTATTTCGAAATTACATGGGCCTGGCCCAATAATAAGGTGACGCAGCACCTAAAATAGCCTCGGGACGAAATTTATGAAGTGGCATCTTGTATATTTCGTCCAAGGCTTCATGCACCCATTATGGTGGCTTCAAAGTCCTGAAATCATCACTTGTAACTCCGTTCTTGTTCCCCTTGCGCATGCCATCATCTCCATGCTTGTTCTTGCTCCAATGTTCATCCTTCTCCAAGCTAGGCCCTTCATTTGTAAGCAAAACAAATGTATCCAATTTAGGCAGCATCATATTCTCATGAACATTAGAATCATTACCAAGAAACAAAAGTACCTGGTAATTTAGTTGGCGTGCACGAGCTCTAGTAATTGGTCCAGTATGTATAGCAGCAGGGGCTGCGGGTGTAACAATTGTATTGATGTCCTCATCACCAAATCTGATATTGATGAGCTAGATTTCAGCAAATCTGTTTGCTATGCCTTTGTGTGCAAAGAGGCATTATTTTCATTCGAGGACGTGCCTTCCTCTTTGCCCCCTGCTGTCACTAACATTTTTCAGGAGTTCGCTGACGTCTTTCCACAAGACGTGCCACCAGGATTACCACCTATTCGAGGGATTGAGCATCAAATTGACTTAATTCCCGGTGCTTCGCTACCCAACCGTGCACCATACCGTACCAATCCAGAGGAGACGAAGGAGATTATGCGTCAAGTACAAGAACTGCTCGACAAAGGTTATATACGCGAATCCCTTAGTCCTTGTGCTGTTCCTATCATTTTAGTGCCGAAAAAGGATGGTACGTCGCGTATGTGCGTTGATTGTAGAGGCATAAATAATATTACTATTCGTTATCGTCATCCTATTCCTAGGCTCGATGATATGCTTGATGAATTGAGTGGCTCTACAATATTCTCCAAAGTTGATTTGCGTAGTGGATACCATCAAATTCATAAGAAATTGGGAGATGAATGGAAAACAGCATTTAAAACTAAGTTTGGATTATATGAGTGGTTAGTCATGCCTTTTGGGTTAACTAATGCACCTAGTACTTTCATGAGGTTATTGAACGAAGTTTTACGTGCTTTCATTGGATGATTTGTGGTAGTTTACTTTGATGACATATTTGATGAGGACATCAATACAATTGTTACACCCACATGCCCTGCTGCTATACATACTGGACCAATTACTAGAGCTCGCGCACGCCAACTAAATTACCAGGTATTTTCGTTTCTTGGTAATGATTCTAATGTTCATGAGAATATGATGCTGCCTAAATTGGATACATTTGTTTTGCTTACAAATAAAGGGCGTAGCTTGGAGAAGGATGAACATTGGAGCAAGAACAAGCATGGAGATGATGGCATGCGCAAGGGGAACAAGAACGGAGTTACAAGTGATGATTTCAGGACTTTGAAGCCACCATAATGGGCGCATGAAGCCTTGGACGAAATTTCGTCCCGAGGTTATTATAGGTGCCGCGTCACCTTATTATTGGGCCAGGCCCATGTAATTTCAAAATACATAAGTATAGGCTATTTTTAGAGTCCGTATGTGTGGGGAAACAAGAGATAGGGTTGATTTCGGACCCCTCCACCAAGGGCCACGAAATTCCCCCCTCTTCCTCCGTATATACAGCCCTTAGGGCATCGTTTAGACTTTGGGTTTTGTTTAGATTAAAAGTTCGCCATAGCTGCAACTTCGCGTACTTCGTTTGTGTTCAACGACCAGACAAAGGCGTCACAGAACCCCACCTTGATCAATAAAGCTTTCATCTTATATTCGCAATATCCAGATTGCAATCTCAGTTTCTTGCTTGTTCTTCGTTTGCTCGCAGGAAACAGACCCTCGTGGTCAGGTTGATCGTGCTCCGGCGTGGTCGATAACCTCTCGGAGTTGGTTTAGCGATTGCTAAGGCGCGACGTCCTCGCACGTTCGTAGTCGGATCGTCAAAGTCGACTTCCACCAAAGCGATATCCATCATCTCATCGAAA
>NW_021179125.1:0-1771 GCF_002162155.2 Triticum dicoccoides | reverse complement strand
GTGGACGAGGTACTGCTCATCCCTGATGACCCTGAGGAGGGCGAGGAGGACGTCGTGCAGATGGTAGCGCCGGTTGCCGTCGAGGGTGGCAAAACAATGCCCATCGACGTCGAGCTCCTTCCCCTGCACCCTGACATAGTGAAGGTGGAAGAAGAGGAGGTGGCTCAGGATCAGGTGGCGCCGGCGGTGGTCAAGAAGAAGGCTTCTCCGTGTGTGGTGCGCCGCTCACGCCGCCTCAAATTTCTGAAGAAGTGAAGATGGGCACAGTTGCTAAAGGAGGATGAAGCTGCTGGTTATCTTAAGTTAGGTATGCTGTTATATGTTTCAGCATATAAGTTAACATTATTTTGGGTTTGATGTTGGTTAGGTATGCTTTTATATGTAAGCATATAAGTAATGCAATCGGTACGGTTTGATCGGGTTCTTTGTGGCTGAAGAACTGAATATCTACTGCTCACCCTAAGTGCCAAGTTCAGTTAAGTTTCTGAATATTGAATATGTATTGTTGCTTTGCTTCAGTGTTGCATGGAAGCTGCTAGATGTTGCTCCTATGTTGCAACAAGACAATGTACTAGTCTGCTACATAAATCAGTAGTGTTGCTAGGTGATGTGCCCATGTGCATCACATACCAAATATAGAACATGCCAAAAGTGCATTGTCTGTGAAATACAGGACATGCCAAAAGTGCATTGTCTGCCAAATATAGAACGTGCCAAAAGTGCACTGTCTACCAATCATTATGGCCCCATGTTATTTATGCTGCAATCTCTGTTACACTTTGCCCATAAACTAAATAGCAAATAATTCAGCATCATTTCATCATGTCAATTACAATGATGTCAATAACTTTATGAACAATCTACTTGCTAACTATGACAGCAATCATAATGGCAAGCAGGCCAAGATACAGAAGACCTCCAAATCCTAAAATCCTATCCCTATAGAGCAATATCTCCTTGTGCATCTTAACCATTGCCCTCTTTTCTTTCTCATTCCTTTTAATTTCAGCTTCATATTCTGTAATCTTAGTCTCCAGTTTCTTGTTCTTCATGGCAAGATACTTAATGACTGACTTTGCTTTGCTATCCCACTCCCCATCAACCCATTCAACATACTCAGAAGTGATATCATCCTAAATAAATCATGAGCAATTCAGGTCATTTTATAACTGAACTTGTCGCTGCAAGCGTTAAACACTAAACTTTTTTGCAGCTTGACCGCAATAGCAGTACTAGTTTGAAGATCATGCTCAGTACACTAACCTCAAACACACATCCCCCGAGTGCGCTGCCAAAATTGTTTGCATCTATGCAGACACGGGCACTAGGAGTTTCCTGATGACCACATAGATGGAGCTTGTCATGGCCACAGGTGATGAATTATGGGCGATAATGCTGGGATGTAAAGAACAATGGTAAAGAACTTACCTTTTTGCCACCAAAGTGTAGCACTGAAGAAAACCTAGCCGTGGATTCTCCCGGCCCGCCGCCGCCCACGAAACCCCCGTCCCCTGTTCCACTAGATTCGCCGCCGCTGCCTCCTGTGCCACTGAATCCGGCCCACCTGCTTGCAGGACCCAGGGTTCGACCTAACTTGCGGTCGCCACCGCTCTTCTCGCCGCAGCCACCGCCGCCCGATGCCCAGCTCGCTGTCATGCTTTCGCCGTCGAGATTTGGAGGCGCAAATAGAGAGGGAGGGCTAGGGATTTGGAAAGGGAAACGAGAAAAGAGGAAAGATCGATGTGAACCTAGCAAAATGGGCTGGTGTAGC
>NW_021179124.1:0-891 GCF_002162155.2 Triticum dicoccoides | reverse complement strand
ACCCACTACTTTGATCACACCACCTATTTTAGAGGACTACGTTGATAATTTGACTTTGCCATGTGATCAAACAACTGAAATACCAACAATTTTGAGTGCACCCATTGAATTAACTATTGATGCAAAAGAACCAATGTTTAATCATTTTGATATGACCTCTAATCTTGGTGATGATTCTGTGTTGAATGACTTATTGCATGTTTGCTTATTTAAGCATGTTGTAGCATGTAAATTTGATGCAAGTAAGGTTTATTCACCAATGTTGGGATGGTTTAATGATGAACATTGTCAATCTTTTGAAATGAGTAAGAGCTTCACTTATATGTGCAAACTGAGTTGCAATATTTTCATGCCTTCTACTTCTTGTGCTAATTTTTTGGCTTTAGATTTTATGAACTATGCAAGTTACTCATCTATTCATGTGTCATATATGCAAAAATCAAGAGAAGTATAAATGGATGACATATACATATACAACATGTACACCTTGTCTCTTTTGTTAGCCACATTTCAGATTAAGCAACGCCGAGGACGGCTTTATTTTCAAGAAGGGGAGGATGATGAGGACATGACTATCTTGGATATGACCAAAAATATTGCATATATGCATATTTGTCAGGTGATTTCTAGTGCAAACTATTCAATAATCTATTTATGTTATCCAGAACAAAAATACTTCACACACTTTTGTGTTTTGTCTAATTGCAGGTGTATGGGACATTTGTACAATCCACATATGAAGATAAGGAAGAAAGAGATGTTTATTTGCTGTCCAAAAAGTTCTCTCACGTCACTTTTGGCCCAAGAGAAGATAGAGTCCAAGTCTCTCACGTTCTGGATTCAGATTCGGACTGCACAGACATACCTGACTCAAAACGCACACAAGTTTTT
>NW_021179123.1:0-1176 GCF_002162155.2 Triticum dicoccoides | reverse complement strand
TCACACACTTAGCTCACACACAGTAGGACATGTTCACACACCTCTGATTCATCCCCGATGAATCAGACCTGACTCAACTCTAAGCAGTAGCAGGCATGACAAACAAACATGAATGAGTAGGCACAACAGGGCTCAAACAACTCCTACTCATGCTAGTGGGTTTCATCTATTTACTGTGGAATGACAGGTCATGCAAAGGATAAAGGGGTTCAGCTACCGCAGCAAGTAACAGATGAATCGATGTTGTCCTAATGCAGTAAAAGAGAGCGGGAGCGAGAGAGTGGGATTTTATCGGAATGAACAAGGGGGTTTTGCTTGCCTGGCACTTCTGAAGATAACATTGAGTCTTCATCAGTGTCAACGATCACATCATCGGTACACGTCTATCGAGAGGGGACAATTACCGGCAAATACAGAAAAACACGATCAGTGCAATGCACAATATGATGCATGATCATGACATGGCAAAATGAATGTGTTTTGGGCTAATGCAACTAAAACCAGATTAAATGAAGTTGGTTTGAATCCAAGATTCAAATTCAAACTCCATATGTGATTATTCAAATGCCATGTAATTGATTTGTGCTAAACAGCAGCTATAAGTTGTTCTAACATGCATGAAAATGGTACAGATGGATTCCTTGAATTTTTCTGATAATGTTTCATATATAATTTATTTAATTTGGAGTTACGGTTAATTTTCTATGATTTTTAGAAGTTTTAGGCATTTTTTGGAATTAATAAATCATTTAAGAATTATTTAAATTCCAGAAACATTTACTACGTCAGCAGTGCGTCACCGTGACGTCAGCAGGTCAACAGACGCTGCTGCTGGTCAAACCGGACGTGTGGGGGCCACACGTCAGTGACACAGGGCTGTTTCACTCACTGACAGGTGGGACCGGTCAACGTTGACTTGACTAAGTCAAAATCTGACACATGGGGTCCACAGATTAGCACTAATCTAAACAGAAAAATTAAACTAACCTAATTAGGCTCGGGGCCCACATGGCAGTGGCTCATAGGGTGATTAGCCCCTAACTAAGTGGCCACATCGGCCCGCCGGAGTTTGGCCGGCGGTGACCACAGAGCACGGCGGGGCACGCCGGACTTGCGCTAGGGGCATCGGATTCGCGCGCTGAGGGCACCGGGGCGTAGCCCGGGCTCTCCCGCATC
>NW_021179122.1:0-821 GCF_002162155.2 Triticum dicoccoides | reverse complement strand
CAAACCCTGGAATGCGTCTACTTGTCGATCATCAACACTGACAGTTTTGGCCGATTCTGGCCCGTTTCATGGACTATTAGTCACTGTTTTGGGGTCCCAGAGTGATTTCCATGATTAACAAAACCTGGGACGCTATTACATGTCGGTCATCAACACTGGTAGTTTTGGCCGATTCTTGCCCGTTTCATGGACTATTACTCACTGTTTTGGGGTCCCAGAGTTATTACCACGATTAACAAACCCTGAAACGCATCTACGTGTTGGTCATCAACACTGGCAGTTTTGGCCGATTCTGGCCCGTTTCATGGACTATTACGCACTGTTTTGGGGTTCGAGAGTGATTTCTACTATTAACAAACCCTAGGATGCGTTTACGTCTCGGTCATCAACAGTGGCAGTTTTGGCCTATTCTGGCACGTTTCATGGACTATTACTCGTTGTTTTTGGGTCCCGAAGTAATTTCCACGATTAACAAACCCTGGGATGTGTTTACGTGTCGGTCATCAATACTGCTAGTTTTGGCCGATTCTGGCCTGTTTCATCGATATTACTCACTGTTTTGGGGTCCCAGAGTGATTTCCACGATTAACAAACCCTGTGATGCGTTTACGTGTTGGTCATCAACACTCGCAGTTTTGGCCGATTCTGGCCCGTTTCATGAACTATTACTCACTGTTTTGGGGTCCCAGAGTGATTTCCATGATTAACAAATCCTGGGATGCGTTTACGTGTCGGTCATCAACACTCATAGTTTTGGCCGATTCTAGCCCGTTTCATGGACTATTACTCACTGTTTTGGGGTCCGAGAGTGACTACCACGA
>NW_021179121.1:0-1340 GCF_002162155.2 Triticum dicoccoides | reverse complement strand
AACTGGCAGGAGCCATATGGTTGTCGCTTTATTGTATGAAATGCAAACGCCCTGTAATTGCTTTACTTTATCACTAAGCGGTAGCGATAGTCGTAGAAGCAATAGATGGCGTAACGACAACGATGCTACGATGGAGATCAAGGTGTCGCGCCAGTGACGATGGTGATCACGATGGTGCTTCGAAGATGGAGATCACAAGCACAAGATGATGATGGCCATATCATATCACTTATATTGATTGCATGTGATGTTTATCCTTTATGCATCTTATCTTGCTTTGATTGACGGTAGCATTTTAAGATGATCTCTCACTAATTATCAAGAAGTGTTCTCCCTGAGTATGCACCGTTGCGAAAGTTCTTCATGCTGAGACACCACGTGATGATCGGGTGTGATAGGCTCTACGTTCAAATACAACGGGTGCAAAACAGTTGCACACGCGGAATACTCAGGTTATACTTGACGAGCCTAGCATATACAGATATGGCCTCGGAACACGGGGACCAAAAGGTCGAGCGTGAATCATATAGTAGATATGATCAACATAGAGATGTTCACCATTGAAACTACTCCATCTCACGTGATGATCGGACATGGTTTAGTTGATTTGGATCACGTAATCACTTAGATGACTAGAGAGATGTCTGTCTAAGTGGGAGTTCTTTAGTAATATGATTAATTGAACTTAAATTTATCATGAACTTAGTACCTGATAGTATTTTTCTTGTCTATGTTTGTTTGTAGATAGATAGCTCGTGCTGTTGTTCCGTTGAATTTTAATGCGTTCCTTGAGAAAGCAAAGTTGAAAGATGATGGTAGCAATTACACGGACTGGGTCTGTAACCTGAGGATTATCCTCATTGCTGCACAGAAGAGTTACGTCCTGGAAGCACCGCTGGGTGCCAGGCCTGCTGCTGATGCAACTGACGACGTTAAGAACGTCTGGCAGAGCAAAGCTGATGACTACTCTATAGTTCAGTGTGCCATGCTTTACGGCTTAGAACCGGGTCTTCAACGACATTTTGAACGTCATGGGGCATATGAGATGTTCCAGGAGTTGAAGTTAATATTTCAAGCAAATGCCCGGATTGAGAGATATGAAGTCTCCAATAAGTTCTACAGCTGCAAGATGGAGGAGAACAGTTCTGTCAGTGAGCATATACTCAAAATGTCTGGGTATAATAATCACTTGATTCAACTGGGAGTTAATCTTCCGGATGATAGCGTCATTGACAGAATTCTCCAATCACTGCCACCAAGCTACAAGAGCTTTGTGATGAACTATAATATGCAAGGGATGAACAAGACTATTCCCGAGCTCTTCGCGATGCTGAAAGCCG
>NW_021179120.1:0-1609 GCF_002162155.2 Triticum dicoccoides | reverse complement strand
CTACACCCCAGGGAAAGCCAACGTCATGGCTGATGCGCTAAGTCGTAAATCTTATTGTAACAATCTGATGTTACAACAAAGTCAACCGCTTCTCCATGAGGAATTTCGGAAGCTTAACCTTCACATTGTTCCTCAAGGATTTCTTTCCACCTTGGTGGCAAAACCTACTCTTACGGATCAAATCATCGCTGCCCAAAAGCGAGATAAGGGAATATCTAAAATCAAAGAGAACATTGCTAGCGGAGGTGCTAGTTGTTTCTCCACAAATGATCATGGTGTTGTGTACTTTGAGAACCGTCTAGTGGTTCCCAAGAACCAGCAGCTACGGCAGTTAATCCTTAAGGAGGCTCATGAATCCCCTCTCACTATTCATCCCGGTAGTACTAAGATGTATCAGGACCTACGCCAGAGGTTCTGGTGGACTAGGATGAAGAGAGAAATTGCTCAGTATATTGCTAATTGCGACGTTTGTCGACGTGTAAAAGCAGAGCACCAACGGCCTGCTGGCACCCTTCAACCCTTAGCTATTCCTGAATGGAAATGGGATAAAATTGGCATGGATTTCATTACCGGTTTTCCCAGGACCAAGAGAGGGAATAATGCTATCTTTGTCGTTGTCGATCGTCTTTCCAAAGTAGCCCATTTCTTACCTGTTCGTGAGAGTATAACCGCTAGTCAGCTGGCAGACTTATACATCTCCCGAATAGTGTCTCTCCATGGTGTTCCTTTGGAAATTAACTCGGATCGAGGAAGCCTCTTCACCTCTCGATTTTGGGAAAGTTTCCAAAATGCTATGGGAACCCGTCTCTCCTTCAGCACTGCTTTCCACCCTCAGTCGAGTGGTCAAGTGGAACGCGTCAACCAGATTCTAGAGGACATGCTTCGAGCCTCTGTTATCTCATTCGGGATGGACTGGGAGAAGTGCCTTCCATTTGCCGAATTCGCTTACAACAACAGCTATCAATCTAGCTTGGGCAAAGCCCCTTTTGAAGTTCTCTATGGACGACGGTGTCGAACACCCCTTAACTGGTCAGAGACCGGGGAAAGACAATTCTTTGGCCCGGACATGATTCAGGAAGCAGAAGAACAAGTTCGTATCGTTCGTGAAAAGTTGAAAACAGCCCAAACCCGTCAAAAGAGTCAATATGACCGAAAGCATAAAGCTATGACTTTCGAGGTTGACGAGAAGGCTTATCTTCGGGTCACCCCTCTGAAGGGTACCCATCGTTTCGGTATCAAAGGCAAATTGGCTCCTCGTTACATTGGACCTTTTCGCATTCTCGCCAAACGAGGAGAAGTTGCCTACCAGCTGGAACTACCTCCGCATCTCTCCAGAGTCCACGATGTCTTCCACGTTTCTCAACTCAGGCGTTGCTTCTCGGATCCTATCCGTGGAGTGGACTACGAAACGCTTGATCTCCAAGATAATCTTACATATCGAGAGTACCCCATTCGTATCCTCGATCAGGCCGAACGTACCACTCGACGTCATAATATCAAGTTTCTCAAGGTTCAATGGTCGCACCATTCTGAGGATGAAGCAACTTGGGAAAGGGAGGATCGTCTTCGACTCGAGTACCCCGCCTTCTTCCCGGAGGAACCCAAATCT
>NW_021179119.1:0-4290 GCF_002162155.2 Triticum dicoccoides | reverse complement strand
AAAAAAACCGAGCAAAGACCTTAGACGGGTCCGCGGGAGACGTGGCAATGACTATTTGACAGTTGGGCTTTATCAAAAAAAAATTTGACAGTTGGGCTTCCAATCCGAGTTCCCTTGCACTATGTTTGGATGTCTATATTCGGGGCTCTGTATTAGGTTTGATATTTAAAAATACAGATTCAGCTGTTTGGCATGTAAACGGAAACAACATACTGCAATTAAAGCAATATAGCTGCTCTACTCTCACATGGAAAGAGCCCTTCGAAGATACCGAGCTGTGGCCCTCTGATTTCCCTCGAATCACTTTCCCCCGCAAAAGAAAACGTTTGGCTCGCTAGCTAATCTCACATGAACAGAGCCTTTCCCAACCCTCACCCGTGTGAGCGGCAGGAAAGGAGGCGGCGCCCAGGGAAACGATGGCAGTGCCCAGTTAACTGTCCTCACCGGCCGCCCTCCTCCCCCTAACTCCCGCAGACCACCTGGCCTGCCGCATCGCAATCCCTCGACAGCTCCCCTCGTCGATTCTCTTTCTACTCCCCTGCTTGCCGACCTCCTCTGCCCATGGCCGGAATGGATTTTCCCACGCCGCCGCTCCTCCTCCTCTTCCCGTACTTCGGCAACCCTCCCCTGCTATGGCGAAATTCCTTCTCTGCCTGCTGGTGCCCCATCTCCTTATCTCCTCATCTCAGCAGCTAGATCTACTCGCCCCTGTTCTTCCGATTCCTTGCCTCTACTCTCCTTGATCATGTACTCCTTCCCTTCACTCCCCTTCATAGCAAGCAAGCTTTGTTCTCTTCCTTGCGTGAGAAGTGTGGTTTGATTGATAATTTGCGACACATAATTAAATTAGATGTGTTGTACTTTGTTGGTGTAAACTATTTTTGTTTGTTTTTGCATCAATATTATATCATGTTGCCTGGATTTCTATGATTTTAGATGAAAAATTTGCTATATAATCATCCCATTATAGTCACACATTATATGACTTCTGTTTTGATGCATATACTAATGTTGCTATGCAATTCCGTAGTTCGACATCCAAACAAGATTCCGTATTGAAACCCGAGAAGGATTTCATGAGCCAATTCAATTAACACCCAAGCAACCAAATTTATATTCGTGTCTATTACAATTTCGTGGCTGAATTGGAATTGAAACCAATTTAATACGGAGGTCTCGAATACGAACATACAAATAGAGCGTTACACCCCATTTGGATGCCTGTATTGGGGCTCTGTATTGGATTTGGTATTTAAGAAATATAGATTCAGTTGTTTGGTATGTAAACAGAACCAACAGACTGAAATCAAAGTAATACAGTCATTGTATCTCTCGCATGGGAAGAGCCCTTCGAATATAACGAGCCATGCCCCTCTGATTTCCCTCGAATCACCTTCCCCCGTAGAAAAAAAACATTTGGCTCGCTAGCTAATATCGCGCGAATAGAGCATTTCCCCACCCTCACCCGCACCCGCACGAGGAGGACGAAGGGAGACGGCGCCCAGGTAAATGCCCCCACCGACGACAGCACCCAGGTAACTGCCCCCACCAGCCGCCCTCCCCCCTAACTCCGGCGGCCCCGCCGGGCCTGCCGCATCTCAATCCCTCGGCAGCTCCCCTCGTCGGTTCTGTTCCTACTCCCCTGGTAGCCCACCTCCTCAGCCCATGGCTGCCATGGATTATATTTGCCGGAGTCGCCGCTCGCCTCCTCTTCCCGTACTTTGGCGACCCACCCTTGCTCGGGCGAACGTCCTTCCATGCCTGCTGGTGCCCCACTCCTCATCTCCTCATCTCAGCAGTTAGATCCACTCTCAACCCCTCCCCTTCTTCCCCTTCCCCGCCTATACCCTTCCTTGGTCATGTACTCCTTCCCTTCACTCCTCTTCACAGGAAGTAAGCTTTGTACTCTTCCTTGTGTGAGAAGTGTGGTTTGATTGAGAATTTGCAACACCTATTTACACTAGATGTGTTGTACTTTGTTGGTATAAACTATTTTTGTTTGCTTTTGCATGATTATTATATCATGTTGCCTTTATTTCTACGATTTTTGATGAAATTTTTTCTATATAATCATCCAATTATAATCACACATTATATGACTTCTGTTTGGATGCATATACTAATGTCGCTATGCAATTCCTTAGTGCGACATCCACAGAAGATCCCGTATTGAAACCCAAGAAGGATTTCATGAGCCAATTCAATTAACACCCAAGCAATTAAATTCGTATTCATGTCTATTAAAGTTCCGTGGCTGAATTGGAATTGAAACCGATTCAATACGGAGGTCTCGAAAACAAACATCCAAAGACAGTGTTACACCCCATTTGGAGGTCTGTATTGGGGCTCTGTATTGGATTTGGTATTAAAAAAATACAGATTCAGAAGTTTGGCATGTAAACAGAACCAACATACTGAAATCAAAGTAATATAGTCGTTGTATCTCTCGCATGGAAAGAGCACTTAGAAGGTACTAGGCCATGCCCCTCTGATTTCACTCGAATCACCTTCCCCACAAAAAAACATTTGGCTCGCTAGCTAATATCACACGAATAGAGCCTTTCCCCACCCTCACCCGCATGAGGAGGAGGAAGGGAGGCGCCGCCAAATGAAGCGACGGCAACACCCAGGTAACTGCCCCCACCGGTCGCCCTCCCCCTAACTCGGCAGACCCGCCTGGCCTGCCGCATCTCAATCCCTCGGTTCTGTTCCTACTCCCCTGGTAGCCCACCTCCTCTGCCCATCGCCGCCATGGATTATATTTGCCGAAGTCGCCGCTCGCCTCCTCTTCCCGTACTCTGGCGACCCACCCTTGCTTCGGCGAGCCTCCTTCCTTGCTTGCTGGCGCCCCACTCCTCATCGACTCATCTCAACAATTAGATCCACTCTCCTCCCCTCCCCTTCTTCCCCTTCGCTGCCTATACTCTTCCTTGGTCATGTACTCCTTCCCTTCACTCCTCTTCACAGCAAGTAAGCATTGTACTCTTCCTTGTGTGAGAAGTGTGGTTTGATATAGAATTTGCAACACCTATTTACACTAGATGTGTTGTACTTTGTTGGTGTAAACTATTTTTGTTTGCTTTTGCATGCTTATTATATCATATTGCCTGTATTTCTATGATTATTAATGATCTTTTTTCTATATAATCATCCAATTATAATCACACATAATATGACTTCTGTTTTGATGCATATACTAATGTTGCTATGCAATTCCGTAGTTCGACATCCAAACAAGATTCCGTGTTGAAACCCGAGAAGGATTTCATGAGCCTATTCAATTAACACCCAAGCAACCGAATTCGTATTCGTGTCTATTACCATTTCGTGGCTGAATTGGAATTGAAACCAATTTAATACAGAGATCTCGAATACAAACATACAAACACATCGTTACACCCCATTTGGATGCCTGTATTGGGGCTCTCTATTGGATTTGGTATTTAAGAAATATAGATTCAGTTTTTTGGCATGTAAACAGAACAAACATACTGAAATCAAAGCAATACAGTAGTTGTATCTCTCACATGGGAAGAGCCGTTCGAACATACCGAGCCATGCCCCTCTGATTTCCCTCGAATCACCTTCCCCCGCAAAAAAAACATTTGGCTCGCTAGCTAATATAGCACGAATAGAGCCTTTCCGCACCCTCACCCGCACGAGGAGGAGGAAGGAAGACGGCGCCAGGTAACTGCCCCCACCGGCCGCCCTCCCCCTAACTCCGGTGGCCCTGCCGGGCCTGACGCATCTCAATCCCTCGGCAGTTCCCCTCTTCATTTCTGTTCCTACTCCCCTGGTAGCCCACCTCCTCAGCCCATGGCCGCTATGGATTATATTTGCCGGAGTCGCCACTCGCCTCCTCTTCCCGTACTCTGGCGACCCACCCTTGCTCCGGCGAACGTCCTTCCATGCCTGCTGGTTCCTCACTCCTCATCTCCTCATCTCAGCAGTTATATCCACTCTCCTCCCCTCCCCTTCTTCCCCTTCCCTGTCTATACCCTTCCTTGGTCATGTACTCCTTCCCTTCACTCCTCTTCACAGCAAGTAAGCGATGTACTCTTCCTTGTGTGAGAAGTGTGGTTTGATTGAGAATTTGCAACACCTATTTAAACTAGATGTGTTGTACTTTGTTGGTGTAAACTATTTTTGTTTGCTTTTGCCTGATTATTATATCATGTTGCCTGTATTTCTATGATTTTTGATGAATTTTTTTCTATATAATCATCCAATTATAATCACACATTATATGACTTCTATTTGGATGCATCTACTAATGTCGCTATGCAATTC
>NW_021179118.1:0-1322 GCF_002162155.2 Triticum dicoccoides | reverse complement strand
TGTGCAACAATATGATGCATGCATGAAACATGGCAATATGAGTGTGTTGGGCTAATGCAACTAAAACCAGAAGGGTTTGAACAAATTTGAATCAAGGATTCAAATTTCAAATTCCAATATGGCCTTTTAAAGTGCTTTTCCTTGTTCTGCTTGAAACATCAATTTAACTTGTTTGATCATGCATGAAAATAGTACAGATGGATAGATTGGATTTTTCTGATCATTTTTCATATATAATTTGTCCAATTTGGAGTTACAGAATAAAAGTTATGAATTTTTGAAGTTTAAATAATATTCTGGAATTTCCTGATTTAAATTAAATCCAGAAATATAATTATTGCGCCAGCATGACGTCAGCATGACGTCAGTGGTCAACTGCGGCTGGCTGGAGTCAAACCTGACGTGTGGGGCCCACACGTCAGTGACAGGGGGGTTAAACAGAGTTAGATTAATCCTAATTACTAATTAGTGGCGCTGGGGCCCACTGGTCAGTGTCAGGGGGTTAACTAACAGTGGTTAGCGCTAATCCTAATTAGCTACAGGGCTGGGCCCACCTGTCAGGGACTCAGGGGGGGTTCCTGCCGTGGTCAAAGTGGGTCAAACCCACCGGCGACGTGACGCCGGCGAGGCCCGAGACGGCGGCGCGATGCGGGATCGCGCTACAGGGCACGGGCGAGGCCGTTCTTGGGCTCGTTGGAGAGCTCTTGCTCCCGCGCGTCGAACGGTGGTGGTGGCCGGGCCTGAGGTGGCCGGAGTCGACGGCGACGAGCTCGGCTGCGGCCGCCGGAGTTCGGGTGCGGTCGGAGTCGGTGTTGCAGGGGGTTTGGGGAGGCGTTGGTGCGTGCTGCGTGCTCCTAGTGAGGCCTGGAGCACGATAGGGTGCTCGGTTGGGCGCTACGGTGATCGTGGCCACGACGGCGACATTGCCGGCAGCGTGGAGCTCTCGGCCAAGGTGGGGCTAAGGCCTAGAGGTCGAAAGAGACCAGGGGAGAAGGGGGAAACGACTCAGGGGCTCACCGCGGTTGCAGTGGGCGTCGAACCGGGCTCGGAGACGCGCTGGAGACGGCGAATTCGACGGCGATGATGGTCGGAGCCCGAAGAGGGGAACGGCGACGTGGCGGCGATGCAGGGCTTCCGGAGGCCCGTGGAGCGGTGGGGAGGAAGAGGGGGTTGTGGCGGAGCTTCTGAGCTAGTCGGGGGAGCGAGGGGTGGCCGGAGACGGCTGCTAAGGCGAACGGCGGCGACGGTGGTGTTCGGCCGTGTGAGAGAGAGAGCGAGGGAGAGGAGGGGAGAGCCGAGGGAGAGTGAGAGAGAGCAGGGGG
>NW_021179117.1:0-1198 GCF_002162155.2 Triticum dicoccoides | reverse complement strand
CAAAATGTTAGTGACAGCAGGAGGCAAAGAGGAAGGCACGTCCTCGAATGAAAATAATGCCTCTTTGCACACAAAAGCATAGCAAACAGATTTGCTGAAATCTAGCTCATCAATATCAGATTTGGTGGCAAATAAACATGCACTTTTCAATTTAATTTCAGAAGCAACACTAGATGGTTTATTATTAGGCTTCATTTGTTGCTCAAATTCTTTTGCCACAATCTGATTTTCACTCTTATTCGTCTCCTGTTTTGCTTTATTAGCCCTATTAATATCATCTTTCAAAATGGAATCAGGAGTCATAGGAAGCAAAGTAATATTTTTATCCTTATGAACAAGAGTATAGTGATTGTTTCTACCATGGTGTACAGAATTTTTATCAAATTGCCATGGTCTACCAAGTAATAAGGAACATGCTTGCATAGGTACCACATCACAATCAACATAATCAACATATGTAGAGATACTAAAATGCACACGAACAATACGTGTTACCTTAACCTTGCCGCTGTTGTTGAACCATTGGATGTAGTAAGGATGTGGATGTGGTCTTGTGGTGAGAGAAAGCTTCTCCACCATCTCCATGCTAGCCAAGTTGTTGCAGCTCCCTCCGTCTATTATGACGCGCACAGAACGTTCCTTCACAACTCCCTTGGTATGGAACAAATTGTGCCTCTGATTTTGCTCAGCTTGTGTGACCTGCACACTCAAAACACGTTGAGCAACTAAACATTCATACCTATCAGCGTCTTCAGGAGCCATGTATTGCGTCTCATGATCAGAATCATCTCCACCATGTTCTTCACGTGTAATAAGAGCCAATGTCTCCTCATCATAGTCACTAGCGGACTCATATCCACCATCCGTGGTAGCAATCATCACACGCGGAGATTTGCATTCCCTCGCATAATGACCTCCTCCCTTACAACGACGACAAATAATATCACTTGTGTGCCCTGTTGATGCCATGGAAGAAGAAGAACGCTGTGCAGGCCCCGCAGGTGCGCTCTTGGCAGATAATGGTGGTTGTGCCTGTTTTCTTGTATCACGGCTGGAGGTGGCACCGGATGGAGGTGCTGGTGCTGTGGAAGTAGAAGATGCACGTGGTGTCCATGATGAAGGTCGGCCTGCAGAAAAGTTAGTTCGCCCCAATGCTTGTCGATCCTGCACTTCACGTTCAGCTTTACAAGCAAGATGG
>NW_021179116.1:1760-3986 GCF_002162155.2 Triticum dicoccoides | reverse complement strand
AGACTTTTGGAGAAGCCTGTATTTACAAGAAAGTGAGTGGAAGCTCTATAGCATTTCTGATATTATATGTAGATGACATATTACTAATTCGAAATGATATAGAATTTCTGGGTAGCATAAAGGGATACTTGAATAAGAGTTTTTCAATGAAAGACCTCGGTGAAGCTGCTTACATATTAGGTATTAAGATCTATAGAGATAGATCAAGACGCTTAATTGGACTTTCACAAAGCACATACCTTGACAAAGTTTTGAAGAAGTTCAAAATGGATCAAGCAAAGAAAGGGTTCTTGCCTGTGTTACAAGGTGTGAAGTTGGGTAAGACTCAATGCCCGACCACTGCAGAAGATAGAGAGAATATGAAAGATGTTCCCTATGCTTCAGCCATAGGCTCTATCATGTATGCAATGCTGTGTACCAGACCTGATGTGTGCCTTGCTATAAGTCTAGCAGGGAGGTACCAAAGTAATCCAGGAGTGGATCACTGGACAGCGGTCAAGAACATCCTGAAGTACCTGAAAAGGACTAAGGATATGTTTCTCGTATATGGAGGTGACAAAGAGCTCATCGTAAACGGTTACGTTGATGCAAGCTTTAACACTGATCCGGACGATTCTAAATCGCAAACCAGTTGGTGCAGTTCTAAACAAAGCGTTGTAACGGGATCTACATGTGAAGCGGAGTACATAGCTGCTTCGGAAGCAGCAAATGAAGGAGTTCATATCCGATCTAGGTGTCATACCTAGTGCATCGGGTCCAATGAAAATCTTTTGTGATAATACTGGTGCAATTGCCTTGGCAAAGGAATCCAGATTTCACAAGAGAACCAAGCACATCAACAGACGCTTCAATTCCATCCGGGATCTAGTCCAGGTGGGAGACATAGATATTTGCAAGATACATACGGATCTGAATGTTGCAGACCCGTTGACTAAGCCTCTTCCACGAGCAAAACATGATCAGCACCAAGGCTCCATGGGTGTGAGAATCATTACTGTGTAATCTAGATTATTGACTCTAGTGCAAGTGGGAGACTGAAGGAAATATGCCCTAGAGGCAATAATAAAGTTATTATTTATTTCCTTATATCATGATAAATATTTATTATTCATGCTAGAATTGTATTAACCGGAAACATAATACATGTGTGAATACATAGACAAACAGAGTGTCACTAGTATGCCTCTACTTGACTAGCTCGTTAATCAAAGATGGTTATGTTTCCTAACCATGAACAAGGAGTTGTTATTTGATTAACGGGATCACATCATTAAGTGAATGATCTGATTGACATGACCCATTCCATTAGCTTAGCACCCGATCGTTTAGTATGTTGCTATTGCTTTCTTCATGACTTATACATGTTCCTATGACTATGAGATTATGCAACTCCCGTTTGCCGGAGGAACACTTTGTGTGCTACCAAACGTCACAACGGAACTGGGTGATTATAAAGGAGCTCTACAGGTGTCTCCAAAGGTACATGTTGGGTTGGCGTATTTCGAGATTAGGATTTGTCACTCCGATTGTCGGAGAGGTATCTCTGGGCCCTCTCGGTAATGCACATCACTTAAGCCTTGCAAGCATTGCAACTAATGAGTTACTTGCGGGATGATGTATTACAGAATGAGTAAAGAGACTTGCCGGTAACGAGATTGAACTAGGTATTGGAATACCGACGATCGAATCTCGGGCAAGTAACATACTCATGACAAAGGGAACAAATATGTTGTTATGCGGTCTGACCGATAAAGATCTTCGTAGAATATGTAGGAGCCAATATGGGCATCCAGGTCCCGCTATTGGTTATTGACCAGAGACATGTCTCGGTCATGTCTACATTGTTCTCGAACCTGTAGGGTCCGCACGCTTAAGGTTACGATGACAGTTATATTACGAGTTTATGCATTTTGATGTACCGAAGGTTGTTCGGAGTCCCGGATGTGATCACGGACATGACGAGGAGTCTCGAAATGGTCGAGACATAAAGATTGATATATTGGAAGCCTATGTTTGGTTATCGGAAGTGTTCCGGGTGAAATCGGGATTTTACCGGAGTACCGGGAGGTTACCGGACCCCCCCGGGGAGCTAGATGGGCCTTATTGGGCCTTAGTGGAAAAGAGAAGAGGCAGCCCATAGTGGGCCGCGCGCCCCTCCCCTCCCTTGGTCCGAATTGGACAAGGAGAGGGGGCCGGCCCCTCTCTCTCTTTTCCCCCCTCCGCGAG
>NW_021179116.1:0-1729 GCF_002162155.2 Triticum dicoccoides | reverse complement strand
GGAGTAGGACTCTCCTGGCGCGCCCTATGTGGCCGGCCGGCCTCCCCCCTTTGGCCCTTTATATACTGAGGCAGAGGCACCCCAGAGAAGCACAAGTTGATCCACGTGATCTTATTCTTAGCCGTGTGCGGCGCCCCCAGCCACCATAGTCCTCGATAATATTGTAGCGGTGCTTAGGCGAAGCCCTGCGGCAGTAGTACATCAAGATCGTCACCACGCCGTCGTGCTGACGGAACTCTTCCCCGACACTTTGCTGGATCGAAGTCCGGGGACCGTCATCGAGCTGAACGTGTGCTAAAACTCGGAGGTGCCATAGTTTCGGTGCTTGATCGGTCGGGCCGTGAAGACGTACGACTACATCAACCAAACGCTTCCGTTATCGATCTACCAAGGGTACGTAGATTACAGTCTCCCCTCGTTGCTATGCATCACCATGATCTTGCGTGTGCGTAGGAAATTTTTTGAAATTACTATGTTCCCCAACAGTCCGTGCATTGCTACAACCACTACGGCCTCCCTGGCGTCCACCTCGTCCGCGGCCACCACCAGGGCCCGGTCTCGTACGCATAGCCCAAGATGCCCTTAGATCCTTGAACACCAACACAGATGGGGGGGGGGTGGATACCCATGCCATGCTCCTTGAACAAGTGGCCCAAGATGCAACAAATTGCACACCAATCAGGGAGTTTCTCATATTTCACCCTATAGATCTGCCTTCGTCCTTCCCGTATCATAGAGATTGCATTCTTCAATGGCTTAGTAATGTTGATCCTCACCCATACATGGTGGAAATTACCCGTGAAATCTTGCTATTGTGGTTCTGCAAATAGCACTTCACCCACCTTTGCCGCCAAAGATGGCACTAGGTGAGCATACAGGGGTGGTATATCATGAATTTGCACCGAAATCTCAATGGTGTCAAGCTGGACAGTTGAAGGTTTCGCCAAACCATCATAAGGCTTAAGAATAAAGGCGTCTCCTTTGAAGTGCCAAGGCCCATCTTGGGTTACTCTTTCCCAATCACCTAAGCATGAAAACTGGACCGTGTACAGGTTTTCTTATAAGGGCTTGAACTGGACCTCTTGGGCAAGATCCCATGCTGCTCTCATGTTCTTGAAGAACCAATATTGGCTATAGGTTTTGGAAGAGTGGACCCTCACGAGCGCAATCCATCGAGCCACCTCTGGCGGCGCGTCCTTGTCATCGAACACCACGTCGTTGAGATCCTCTTCACGCAGGCCAAGCACCTCCATCAGTGTCGCCACATCGTCCATCTCCAGTAGTCCAGCCGTAGCAGATCCCAAAGCCCCGTCCGATGCATCTTCTCTCGATCCCTAACCCGAGATCAATCGGGCCTTCTGTAGGAACCCTAAATTATGCCCCTCCCCACCACCGCCTGGACCAGCGAGCGCCAAGACGCCCCCTGTCGAGGATGGATGGTCGGGGATCGTGGCGGAGGCAGGGAATCACAGGTCTCAACGGCGGCGATGTAGATTGCCTCGAGAGGAAGGAGAAACCCTAACTTGAGGGAAAAAAGCCTGAAATCCCAATTTTTTTTAGTAATACACGATTTCTTTCTCTTTTGACAAGCAAGCAATCGATTGGGTTTTTAGCCCATTGGACTTTTGATCAGTTCGCATGGATTTTCAGATTTGGATAAATAAATAAATCTCGTAGTTCATATAGGTAACAGATCAGAGAGTTCGGCGTACTGATTTGACATGCCACG
>NW_021179115.1:0-1851 GCF_002162155.2 Triticum dicoccoides | reverse complement strand
GGTCCAACTAAAGGCCCACAAGATTCTGCAGACCATAATGGGCCGGCCCAGCTAAAGGCCAATGAGAATTTTACACGTGGAAAATCGGTACTGGTCGTGGCTGCTAACGGGTTATCGGATCCAAAATCCGACCCGATAGCTTAACGGTGTTCCGTTACAGTGGATGCCACGTGTCGGTCACCCTTGATGAAAGCACTTCTGTGACGCGCGATTTATCCGAGGAAGAAAATGCGGCGATTAGTGTACAACCTCTTTGGTGGCGTTGATTAGGCCGCAGCTTCATCCGAGGAAACGCTGATGATGATGCTCTTCCGATGGTGCAGGTGAAGACGGCGGTGTGGGAATGGAGGTGGCGCAAAAGATGAGGGACACATTGGGGCAGCTCCTTGGAGGTGGAGGACGGGGTGGCTGAACCGGCGGGACGATGAGATCGACGACGTATCCTCATCCGGTACGGTGGATGAGGGACGTCGAGGTGTTGCTGTGGACGACGTCGTCGGGGAAGAGGCTCCGGCTGGGTGGTGGACGGAGCAGGGTGTGGGGTTTCATCGCGGGTTTTCGCGGCCTCGGTGTACGAATGGGTGGGCGGATGGGATGGCAGTGGGGAACCATGGCCTAGAGACGCGCTTGTCCGAAATGTGGAGTAAGTTACAAAAGTACCCCCCACCGATTTGAGGAAGTTCTTTTGGTTCAGGGGTACCACGGGCATTTCGCGTGTCAGGATTTCACAGGAGGTGGGAGTTTTCGCGCGCGTTGTAATTTCGGAATAGCAAGGCGCGGGTTGAGATGGAGGGAGTTGTCGGAGCACAACGAGACAAAGATATATCTTAAATATTTCGGGCTAACAAGGCGCGGGTTGAACTTTCCGGACAAGCCTAACGTGTACTGTACCAAATCAATGCGGACTACAAATGTCATTCAAAACTTTGAATTCATGTTATGTTCAATTAAAATATTTCGCTAAGTGTATAATGCATGCAACCTACTACTCAAATGGACGTTTTAGTGCATTCCAAACATATATACTACCGCTTCAATATGAACTAAATTTGAATAAGATCTACAGTAACGATTGTTGTGAAGTCAAAGCATTTGAATTCGTTTCTCTGTTTTAATAAGATCTACAACCATCATTATTGTCAAGTTAAACCATCGTTTGTGTATTATCTTCACAGCACGAACTATGTGTACTATATGTGTTACATATGAACTATGTGTACTATATGAACACGAACTAGATTTTTATGAATCCACTTTATTTTGATTTCAAATCACGTTACATTTCTAGCTCTAGCTAGATCTTCATAATCTAAACCATGTCTCATAGGTATAATGTGTTTATCACATTATGTATGGTGCCCCGCCCCCTACGCCTACAAGTATTTAGATGTAAGTTCCAAACACCACACATTACCACAAATTCAAATAAAATGTGAGAATGTTCGATATATAGTATTGTTTAGATTGCTCGATATTTAGCTGTAAGCTGCAAAAGCTGCACATTATCACAAATTCAAATAAAATGTGAGATTGTTTGATGTATAGTATGGTTTAGATTGTTCGGCATTTAGCTGTGAGTTGCAAACGCCATGCATTATCACATTACGGTATAACATGTGCACAACACGTGTATCACCGCTATATTCATGCATGCAATGTTTAAAACACTATGATCTCCTATTCAAATATATGTATCCGCTTTCATATCAAATTATGATCTTTGTTAGTCTCTTACACCCACACAATCCTCTAGCCTTTGTACCTACCACTAACTTTCTCTCGTGCATGCACACGCCCTCCTCACTCTCCTCCTCCCTCGGCATTCTATCCACCGGGCACATTCATTTTTTT
>NW_021179114.1:0-1498 GCF_002162155.2 Triticum dicoccoides | reverse complement strand
CTCCATGGTGTTCCTTTGGAAATTAACTCGGATCGAGGAAGTCTTTTCACCTCTCGATTTTGGGAAAGTTTCCAAAATGCTATGGGAACCCGTCTCTCCTTTAGCACCGCCTTCCACCCTCAGTCGAGTGGTCAAGTGGAACGCGTCAACCAGATTCTAGAAGACATGCTTCGAGCCTCTGTTATCTCATTCGGAATGGACTGGGAGAAGTGCCTTCCATTTGCCGAATTCGCTTACAACAACAGCTATCAATCTAGCTTGGGTAAAGCCCCTTTTGAAGTTCTCTATGGACGACGGTGTCGAACACCCCTTAACTGGTCAGAGACCGGGGAAAGACAATTCTTTGGCCCGGATATGATTCAGGAAGCAGAGGAACAAGTTCGCATCGTTCGTGAAAAGTTGAAAACAGCCCAATCTCGTCAAAAGAGTCAATATGACCGAAAACATAGGACTATGACTTTCGAGGTTGACGAGAAGGCTTATCTTCGGGTCACCCCTCTGAAGGGAACCCATCGTTTCGGTACCAAAGGCAAATTGGCTCCTCGTTACATTGGACCTTTTCGCATTCTTGCCAAACGAGGAGAAGTTGCCTACCAGTTGGAACTACCTCCGCATCTCTCCAGAGTCCACGATGTCTTCCATGTTTCTCAACTCAGGCGTTGCTTCTCGGATCCTATCCGTGGAGTGGACCACGAGACGCTTGATCTCCAAGATAACCTTACATATCGAGAGTACCCCGTTCGTATCCTCGATCAAGCCGAACGTATCACTCGACGTCATAATATAAAGTTTCTCAAGGTTCAATGGTCGCACCATTCTGAGGATGAAGCAACTTGGGAAAGGGAGGATCGTCTTCGACTTGAGTATCCCGCCTTCTTCCCGGAGGAACCCAAATCTCGGGACGAGATTCTTTTGAGTGGGGGTGAGTTGTCACACCCTAGCTAGTCATGCATTAGAGTGTTGCATCATGTTTACTCTTTCATCAGAAACTTGAAATGGGGATGACAGAACCCCCAGTCCCCTCTGAAACCAACTAGGGTCACTAAAATAATTTTCAATGAACCTGAAATGCCCTTCTAAAATGCCCATCATTTTTGTCTTGGTTCAGAACCTCTGCCAAAAGTGGTGCACATTTTCCTAGGCCATCCTAGGGTTTTTGAATTAAATCATAAATATTTGAATTTGGGCATTTAAAATTATATAAAATATTTAAATGCTCAAATATCTCCAAACTAAAATGTTTCATGTTGGAAATAATCCAACTATGGGCTAGGAATAGTTTGGTGATTTTTGAAGTTGCCTAGGTATTTTATTAAATTCAACAAAGTTGCAGATATATTAAATAAAAACAGAAATAGAAAAAAAGGGGAAAACTTACCTGGCGCCACCGCAGGCCCACCAGCCAGCCCACCTGGCCGGCCCAGCCCGGCCACCGCTCCAGCGAGCTGCTTGGCTCGCCAGGCAGGCAGCCAAGGTGCTCGGCGGCGGCACCGCAGCT
>NW_021179113.1:0-1069 GCF_002162155.2 Triticum dicoccoides | reverse complement strand
GTTTTGCCGGCCTTCTTATCCGCTAAGTACTTAGGGCAGTTCCGCTTCCAGTGACCGCTTCCCTTGCAATAAAAGCACTCAGTCTCGGGCTTGGGTCCATTCTTTGGCTTCTTCCCGGCAGCTTGCTTGCCGGGCGCGGCAACCCCCTTGCCGTCCTTCTTGAAGTTCTTTTTACCCTTGCCTTTCTTGAACTTAGTGGTTTTATTGACCATCAACACTTGATGTTCCTTCCTGACTTCTACCTCTGCTGATTTCAGCATAGCAAATACTTCAGGAATGGTCTTTTCCATCCCCTGCATATTGAAGTTCATCACAAAGCTCTTGTAGCTTGGTGGAAGCGACTGGAGGATTCTGTCAATGACCGCATCATCCGGGAGATTAACTCCCAGCTGAGTCAAGCGGTTATGCAATCCAGACATAGTGAGTATGTGCTCACTGACAGAACTGTTTTCCTCCATCTTACAGCTGAAGAATTTGTCGGAGACTTCATATCTCTCGACCCAGGCATGAGCTTGGAAAACCATTTTCAGCTCTTCGAACATCTCATATGCTCCATGTCTCTCAAAACGCTTTTGGAGCCCCGGCTCTAGGCTGTAAAGCATGCTGCACTGAACGAGGGAGTAGTCATCGGAACATGCCTGCCAAGCGTTCATAACGTCTTGTTCCGCAGGGAGAACGGGTGCGTCACCAAGCGGTGCTTGTAGGACATAATCTTTCTTGGCAGCTATGAGGATGATCCTCAGGTTCCGGACCCAGTCCGTATAGTTGCTGCCATCGTCTTTCAGCTTAGTTTTCTCTAGGAACGCGTTGAAGTTGAGGACTACGTTGGCCATTTGATCTACAAGACATATTGCAAAGATTTTAGACTAAGTTCATGATAATTAAGTTCAACTAATCAAATTATTAGTGAACTCCCACTTAGATTAGACATCCCTCTAGTCATCTAAGTATTACATGATCCGAGTTAAACTAGACCGTGTCCGATCATCACGTGAGACGGACTAGTCAACATCGGTGAACATCTTCATGTTGATCGTATCTTCTATACGACTCATGCTCGACCTTTCGG
>NW_021179112.1:0-974 GCF_002162155.2 Triticum dicoccoides | reverse complement strand
CTACGCTGGAGAGAAGGTCCCGATGTTCCGTGTCAGATGGGCCAAGAACGTCATAAAAGAAGACCGGTATTTCACCACCATGGTTATACCCGAAGCCAAATCCAAGACCGCGGGCGCAAACGTCACCGCGAAAAATGAGCCATGGGTACTGGCTTCCCAAGTGGACCAATGCTTCTTCATTACCGACCCGCCAAAGCCCAATCGTGTTGTCGTGAGGAGAGGCAAAAGGAAGATCATCGGAATGGATGGAGTAGCCAATGAGCAAGACTTCGACAAGTACGGCGACCCGAGGATCGAACATGACGACGATGATGAAGTAGCAGCATACACCACAAGAAGAAGCAGGACCACCCTACCTAAAGGACGTCCGTTCCACAGAAGAACTCCATTTGCGAAAAAGAAGGGCAAGAAGATTGTGAACAGATAGCTAGCTAAGATCGATTGTATTTAAATCGTAGCCTTCATTTCTCGATTTCATGGGTACTTTTTGAACTATCATGAATATTTTTAAATTTCATGGACACTCGATCTCGATCCCCCTCCATCTCGATCGCTATCCCACCTCGCCAGATCCGGCCCCCTCGCCGCCGAGCACCCCCCCAGTCCACCGGCCGCCGCCGCCGACCCCCCGCACCCTCGATTCCCCTACTCAACCGCCGCCGCCGACCCCCCGCACCCCGCGCACCGTCTTATAAAAAAAATTAGTATCAAACAGCTTTTTAAATGCTACTGTCTTATAAAAAAAATATTACTGTTATTATTTAAACAAGTTTGAACATATTTAAACATAAATAAGTATCAAACAGCTTTTTAAATGCTAAAAAAAATTTGTGGAGCCTGGGAGTCGAACCCAGGACCTCCTGGTGTGAGAACTGGCTGCTGACCAGTCGAGCTAGTAGAGTGGGCTTGACATAGATAGGTTCTGGTACTACATAACCTTTTGGCTCGAGTTGAAATAAAAAAAATACTAATGG
>NW_021179111.1:0-934 GCF_002162155.2 Triticum dicoccoides | reverse complement strand
TATGCACATATTGATCTTTGATGGTCTCCAAACCAAATATTTTGAAGTCAAGTTGTGAAAGCATAGTATAGCGGCGAGACAATGCATCAGCAATAACATTTTCTTTTCCCTTCTTGTGTTTAATGACATAAGGAAAAGTCTCAATGAATTCAACCCATTTAGCATGTCTACGATTCAGTTTAGCTTGACTTTTAATATGTTTCAAAGATTCATGATCAGAATGTATAACAAATTCTTTGGGCCATAAATAATGTTGCCATGTTTCTAAAGTCCGAACAAGAGCATATAATTCTTTATCATAAGTAGAATAATTCAGACTAGGCCCACTCAATTTTTCAGTAAAGTATGCAACAGGTTTGCCATCTTGTAATAACACACCGCCTAATCCAATTCCACTAGCATCACATTCAAGCTCAAAAGTCTTATTAAAATCAGGAAGTTGGAGTAAAGGAGCATGTGTCAACTTATCTTTTAATACCGAGAAGGCTTCTTCCTGTGCGGTACCCCAAAGAAAAGGCACATCTTTCTTTGTAAGCTCATTGAGAGGTGCAGCAATGGTGCTGAAATCTCTCACAAAACGCCTATAGAATCCAGCGAGGCCAAGAAAACTCCTCACTTGTGTGACCGTTTTGGGTTGCGACCAACTCTCAATAGCTTCAATCTTGGCTTTATCAACTTCAATTCCCTGTGGAGTAACAACATAGCCAAGAAAAGATACTCGGTCGGTGCAAAAGGTGCACTTCCCAAGGTTACCAAACAAACGTGCATCACGTAGAGCAATAAAAACAGCACGTAAATGTTCCAAATGTTCTTCCAAAGATCTGCTATAAATCAATATGTCATCAAAGTAAACTACCACAAATCGTCCAATGAAAGCACGTAAAACTTCGTTCATTAATCTCATGAAAGTACTAGGTGCATTAGTTAACCCAAA
>NW_021179110.1:0-2394 GCF_002162155.2 Triticum dicoccoides | reverse complement strand
TTTTTGAAGATGATTAATAGACACATTACTCAGGTCCAGAAATTTATTTCATAATTTTTGGGGTTCCATAAGTATACGTTTGATACAGATTACTACAGACTGTTCTGTTTTTGACAGATTCTGTTTTCTATGTGTTGTTTGCTTATTTTGATGCATCTATGGCTAGTATTAAGTGGTATGAACCATAGAGAAGTTGGAATACAGTAGATATTACACCATTATGAATTTAGAATGAGTTCATTACAGTACCTAAGTGGTGGTTTTATTCTCTTATACTAACGGAGCTTACGAGTTTTGTTTTGAGTTTTGTGTGGTTGAAGTTTTCAAGTTTTGGGTAAAGATTCGATGGACTATGGAATAAGGAGTGGCAAGAGCCTAAGCTTGGGGATGCACAAGGCACCCCAAGGTAATATTCAAGGACAACCAAGAGCCTAAGCTTGGGGATGCCCCGGATGGCATCCCCTCTTTCGTCTTCGCTCATCGGTAACCTTACTTGGAGCTATATTTTTATTCACCACATGATATGTGTTTTGCTTGGAGCGTCATATTATTTTGTTAGTTTTTGCTTGCTGTTAGTTAGAATAATGTTTTGCATCTTTCTTTTCAATAAAAGTGTGAAGGATATCCTTTACCATGCTTATTTTGCTAGTATACATGTTGTTGTTTGAAAACAGAAAGTTTACCGCTGTTGCAAAATATTCCCTAGAAAAGTCAGAGCATGGTATAACATTGAATCTTTTTGCATATTATGCTCTGATAAATTTACTACAGTGGGAATTTTAGTTCATAATTTTTGGGGTCAGGGAAGTATTGATACTCTTGCATTCTTTACAGACTGTATTATTTTGGCAGATTGCTGTTATGTTTGCGTTGTTTGCATATGTTTGCTTGTTTAATGATTCTATTTGAGGATAAGAGTATTAAATATGCAGAGGAATTTAGTATGCAGTGTTGAATAATAATTTAAGTGATTTGTTACAGTAGAAAATGATAAGGTTTTGCATTGGTTTATACTAACCTATCTCACGAGTTGTTGTTGAGTTTGTTGTGAATGAAGCTTTTGATAAAAAGAGAAACCATGATATGAGAGGAATTAAGGAGACACAAAAGTTCGAGCTTGGGGATGCTCAAGGAACCCCAAGATAATATTTCAAGAAGTCTCAAGCATCTAAGCTTGGGGATGCCCCGGTAGGCATCCCACCTTTCCTCTTCAACAACTATCGGTTAGTATCGGTTGAGCCTAAGTTTTTGCTTCTTCACATGAGTTGTGCTATCCTTGCAATGTCATTTTATTTTGTTTTGCTTGCTGCTTGAATACAATACCAAGATCTTAAATTCTTTTACGAGAGAGAGTCTTCGCATAGTTGCATAATTATTTAGCTACTCATTGATCTTCACTTATATCTTGTTGGAGTAGTTTGTCGTTTGCTCTAGTACTTCACTTATATATTTTAGAGCACAACAATGGTTATATTTTGTAGAAATTGCTAGTCTCTGATGCTTCACTTATATTATTTTGAGAGTCTTAAATAGCATGGTAATCTGAATGAAAACTATCATAGGAAGTGAATTGGATGCTATGATCGATTTGATGCTTAATAATTGTTTTGAGATATGGAGGTAGTGATATTAAAGTCATGCTAGTTGGGTGATTATGAATTTAAAGAATGCTTGTGTTGAAGTTTGTGATTCCCGTAGCATGCACGTATGGTGAACCGCTTTGTGATTAAGTTGGAGCACAATTTTATTTATTTATTGTCTTCCTTATGAGTGGCGGTCGGGGACGAGCGATGGTCTTTTCCTACCAATCTATCCCCCTAGGAGCATGTGCGTAGTGCTTTGGTTTTTGATGACTTCTAGATTTTTGCAACAAGTACATGAGTTCTTTTGACTAATGTTGAGTCCATGGATTATATGCACCTCACCCTTCCACCTTTGCTAGCCTCTCTTGTGCCGCGCAACGTTCGCCGGTACCATACACCCACCATTTACCTTCCTCAAAACAGCCACCATACCTACCTATTATGGCATTTGCATAGCCATTCCGAGATATATTGCCATGCAACTTTCCACCGTTCTGTTCATATGGCACGCATTACTTTTGTCATATTGCTCTTTGCATGATCATGTAGTTGACATTGTATTTGTGGCAAGGCCACCTTCATAATTTTCATACATGTCGCTCTTGATTCATTGCATATCCCGGTACACCACCGGAGGCATTCATATAGAGTCATATCTTGTTCTAGCTTTGAGTTGTAAATCCATAAAAGTGTGATGATCTTCATTATTAGAGCATTGTCCTAGTGAGGAAAGGATGATGAAGACCATGATTCCCCCACAAGTCGGGATGAGACTTCGGACTTTACAAAAAGAAAAAAAGGAGAAAAAAAA
>NW_021179109.1:0-1547 GCF_002162155.2 Triticum dicoccoides | reverse complement strand
TTTCCCCCCTTCACCGGTATCACCTATTACCGCGTTAGGGCACACCGAACACCGCGTATTGCCTTGTTATATTTTGTGATGCTTTGTTTGCTCTGTATTCATTATTTCTTCCCCCTCTTCTCTCCGGTAGACTACGAGACCGACGCTGCTGCTGCCCAGTTCGACTACGGAGTTGACGACCCCTCTCTCTCTTGCCAGAGCAACCAGGCAAGCCCCCCCCTTGATCACCAGATATCGCCTATTCTCCTCTATACTGCTTGCATTAGAGTAGTGTAGCATGTTACTGCTTTCCGTTAATCCTATTCTGATGCATAGCCTGTCATTGCTGCTACAGTCATTGATACCTTACCCGCAATCCTAAATGCTTAGTATAGGATGCTAGTTTATCATCATTGGCCCTACATTCTTGTCAGTCTGCCTTGCTATACTATCGGGCCGTGATCACTTGGGAGGTGATCACGGGTATATACTATACATACATACATACTATACAGATGGTGACTAAAGTCGGGTCAGCTCATTGAGTACCCGCAAGTGATTCTGACGAGGGGGCTAAAAGGACAGGTGGCTCCATCCAGGTAGAGGTGGGCCTGAGTTCCCGACGGCCCTCGACTGTTACTTTGTGGCGGAGCGACAGGGCAGGTTGAGACCACCTAGGAGACAGGTGGGCCTGGCCCTGTTCGGCGTTCGCGGATACTTAACACGCTTAACGAGATCTTGGTATTTGATCTGAGTCGGCTACGAGCCTATACGCACTAACCATCTACGCGGGAGTAGTTATGGGTATCCCGACGTCGTGGTATCAGCCGAAGCACTTCAGACGTCAGCGACGGAGCGGCGCGCGCCGAATTGGACTGGAACGCCACTAGGCTAGGTCTGCTTTCGGCCGCCCACGCAACATGCAGGTGTGCTCAGGGCGATGGGCCCAGACCCCTGCGCGCTTAGGTTTAGACCGGCGTGCTGGCCTCTCTGTTTTCCCTAGGTGGGGCTGCGACGTGTTGATCTTCCGAGGCCGGGCATGACCCAGGAAAGTGTGTCCGGCCAAATGGGATCGAGCGTGTTGGGCTATGTGGTGCACCCCTGCAGGGAAGTTAATCTATTCGAATAGCCGTGATCTTCGGTAACAGGACGACTTGGAGTTGTACCTTGACCTTATGACAACTAGAACCGGATACTTAATAAAACACACCCTTCCAAGTTCCACAGACAACCCGGTGATCGCTTTTCCGCAGGGCGACGAGGAGAGGATCGCCGGGTAGGATTATGCTATGCGATGCGACTGGAGATGCGCTTGGAGATGCTACCTGGATATGCTACTTGGAGATGCTACTTGGAGGACTTCAATCTACTCTCTTCTACATGCTGCAAGACGGAGGCTGCCAGAAGCGTAGTCTTCGGCAGGATTAGCTATCCCCCTCTTATTCTGGCATTCTGCAGTTCAGTCCACTGATATGGCCTCTTTACACATATACCCATGCATATGTAGTGTAGCTCCTTGCTTGCGAGTACTTTGGATGAGTACTCACGGTTGCTTTCTCCCCCCTTTT
>NW_021179108.1:0-1066 GCF_002162155.2 Triticum dicoccoides | reverse complement strand
CCTCAGGATATTGTAAACATGTAAATCGTTGTTCAGTTTCTAACTCCCAAGTAAGATATATATCAGGAACATATCTACCCTCAAATGGTGGAATATTCAATTTCAGTTTAGGAATATGGACATCATCTCGTACCTGAGGTGGTGGTGCAGGCCTACCATTACGAATATATACCTGAGGTCGACCTGCTGGTGGTGGTGCTGGTGGCTGCTCGTAGATCTGATTTTGATCAACCTCATCCTCATAATCACCCGCATACTCATCATCCTCCTGGGTACCAGCAACAGCAGTAGCAGGAGCCACAGAAGTATCAACAGCAGCACCAACAGTTTGGCCAAACGCAAGAGGAACACGGCTCGCTCGGCGAAGGTCTATTTCGCGACGTGGAGGTAGTCGTTGTTGTTGTTGTTGGAGAGGTGCGTTAGGTGCAGCGGGTGGTGGTGGTGGAAGACGCGCGAGCAATTCATTAAATCTGTTATCGAGCTTTGTTTCGAACGTCTTCTCAAGGCCAGTGATCTTCTCCATGCCCTCTTCAAAATTGTTCAGCACATCTTGCACCTGTTCAGTCATCATTTGCTGAAACTTATCATGAAGCTCCTTGTTCGATAAATTCTCCCAGTCAATCTCGTCGGCTTGTGATCCTGGCATGGTTAGCAGCAATAGAAACACACAAGAATATGATCCTACAGACTACGAACAAGTGGTGGTGGTGGGTGTCACAAATCTGTCAAGCAAATCTTAAATTCTTACCAGTTCTTACCCAGCAGCAGGCGGTGATCGGCAACCGTTGTAGTCAAAAACTCTCAAAGCTTGGATAGAGCGATTACCAGGGAGAGTCAAACGCACAACGTAGATGTATGTGGAGCTGGGAAGGCTTATAATATGGTAGCAAAAAGGGTCAGCAATAATCAATTCAGAGATGCAAAGTTGAATAAACGCTCAACGACGGTACTGTGCTGGTCCTAGGCTAGACTGTGCTAGAGACGCGAGCCTAGAACACTAACAAAATCACGGCGCGGCACGTAAACAAGGGAAAAGCACACTCTGGAATTTTTTTTTCGCTCTTTT
>NW_021179107.1:0-1153 GCF_002162155.2 Triticum dicoccoides | reverse complement strand
GGGGAAAAGGGGGGGAGAAAGCAACCGTGAGTACTCATCCAAAGTACTCGCAAGCAAGGAACTACACTACATATGCATGGGTATATGTGTAAAGGGCCATATCAGTGGACTGAACTGCAGAATGCCAGAATAAGAGGGGGATAGCTAGTCTTATCGAAGACTACGCTTCTGGTCACCTTCGTCTTGCAACAGGCAGAAGAGGGCAGGTCGAAGTCCTCCAAGTAGCATCGCATAGCATATCCTACCCGGCGATCCTCCCCTCGTATCCCTGAGGGAGAGCGACCACCGGTTGTATCTGGCACTTGGAAGGGTGTGTTTATTTAAGTATCCGGTTCTAGTTGTCATAAGGTCAAGGTACAACTCCAAGTCGTCCTGTTACCGAAGATCACGGCTATTCGAATAGATTAACTTCCCTGCAGGGGTGCACCACATGACCCAACACGCTTGATCCCATTTGGCCGGACACACTTTCCTGGGTCATGCCCGGCCGCGGAAGATCAACATGTCGCAGCCCCACCTAGGCACAACAGAGAGGCCAGCACGCCGGTCTAAACCTAAGCGCACAGGGGTCTGGGCCCATCGCCCATAGCACACCTGCACGTTGCGAGGGCGGCCGAAAGCAGACCTAGCCTAGTGGCGTTCCCGTCCAATTCGGCGCGCGCCGCTCCGTCGCTGACGTCTGAAGTGCTTCGGCTGATACCACGACGTCGGGATATCCATAACTACTCCCACGTAGATGGTTAGTGCGTATAGGCTCGTAGCCAACTCAGATCAAATACCAAGATCTCGTTAAGCGTGTTAAGTGTCCGCGAACGCCGAACAGGGCCAGGCCCACCTCTCTCCTAGGCGGTCTCAGCCTGCCCTGTCGCTCCGCCACAAAGATCCACACAGAGGGCCGTCGGGACAAAGGTCCTTTCAGCCCCCAATCCGTGGATCACTCGCGGGTACTCTTCGAGCTGACCCGACTTTAGTCACCATCTGTATAGTATGTATGTATGTATAGTATATACCCGTGATCACCTCCCGAGTGATCACGGCCCAATAGTATAGCAAGGCAGACTGACAAGAATGTAGGGCCAATGATGATAAACTAGCATCCTATACTAAGCATTTAGGATTGCAGGTAAGGTATCAACGGGTGTAGCAACAATGT
>NW_021179106.1:0-1193 GCF_002162155.2 Triticum dicoccoides | reverse complement strand
GAAAAAGCCACAAAAAAATTAGGGTTAGTTCATCATATCCGAACCAATCTGAGCCTTTGCATAATCTTTTTAGGGTTTTGCTTTGTTGAATTTGCGGTTGCATCGTCGTGTCTAGTTGCTGGTCTTAGAGTCTAGTCTTTTAGAGTTTCGAGTTCTGGTCATAAGTTGTCACGCCGCCGCCGCACCATCATCATCGCCCCTGCCATCTATCACCACCGCTCCGAATCCGTATCCATATACCACCACCAATCCGTGTCCATATACCACCACCGATCCATATCCATATACTACCACCGCTACCACCACCGCTGCCATATACCACCACCATATATCCACCACCAATCCGAGTTCCTTGCTTATTAGGGTTGTTTTCGAGATCCATCTAGTTTCCGATTCGTGTTTCCTTGTCGGGTAGCCACGTTCCGTTTAGGCCCAAAATTTTTCGAAAACGCATTTTTCGAAAAAATTTCTGGCTATCCTATTTTTAGGTGTTTCTGAGTGTTTTGAGACAGGTGCCATTATAGGAAGTTTTTTTTGACCCGTTTCCAGTTTTTGGGTCCGGGCAGTCGAAAAAAAAATTGGTCGAAAAAATTTCGTGCCCATCCTGTCAGTTTGAGCTAGGAAGAGTTTTGAGACACTCGCCATTATAGTGATTTTTCGCAAAAAAAAGCGCAAAAAAAGAAGCAGCACAAAAAAAAAGAGCGAAAAAAAAATCCAGAGTGTGCTTTTCCCTTGTTTGCTGATGAGGACATCAATACAATTGTTACACCCACAGCCCCTGCTGCTATACATACTGGACCAGTTACTAGAGCTCGTGCACGCCAACTAAATTACCAGGTACTTTCGTTTCTTGGTAATGATTCTAATGTTCATGAGAATATGATGCTGCCTAAATTGGATACATTTATTTTGCTTACAAATGAAGGGCCTAGCTTGGAGAAGGATGAACATTGGAGCAAGAACAAGCATGGAGATGATGGCATGCGCAAGGGGAACAAGAACGGAGTTACAAGTGATGATTTCAGGACTTTGAAGCCACCATAATGGGTGCATGAAGCCTTGGACGAAATATACAAGATGCCACTTCATAAATTTCGTCCCGAGGCTATTTTAGGTGCTGCGTCACCTTATTATTGGGCCAGGCCCATGTAATTTCGAAATACATAAGTATAGGCTATTTTTAGAGTCCGTAT
>NW_021179105.1:0-1169 GCF_002162155.2 Triticum dicoccoides | reverse complement strand
AACATGTACTAGAGTAGTACACCCATCGGAACAACCCAAAAACCACCCCTGCCGCGAGCAAGGTCCCTGTCGCATCGTCGGCCACATGGCTTCGTCAGTGTCCTCCGATAGCGGCAAACAGAAACAATAGATTTGTGGTGGCGGCGGCTAGGATTCAGGCTGCCTCCCGAGTCGCCCACACGGGAGAGACGCGGGGGCAGTTGATGTTCATATCCAGGAAATTCAAGTTAATTAGTTGTGTTATAGTTTTTGAAGGGTATACATCGAATTTTGAAGCCCATAATCTTGGTAAATCTCCCCTTCCGCTCGGCCTTAGTCGCTATATGTGGTTTTCTCCCATTACCCTATTTCCTATTTGTATACCTATAGACATTCCCTTTGATTAATAAAGTTTGGCATTCCCCTAAAAAAAGCTAGGTGTGAGTTGGGGAAGTTAAAAAGGGTGTTCTTTTTGTCGTTAATTCAACGACTCCTTCAAACAGTTTCTTCAGTTTGCATACAAAATGCAGGAAACTTTAGGTATAAACTGTATGTAGTATATCAACAGAAGTGCCAAAAAAAAGTGACAAGCCCCAAAATGGAAATGCAAAGAAAAAAAAGGAAAAAACAGAGAAATGCACCAGCCAAGAATCGAACCCGGGTCTGTACCGTGGCAGGGTACTATTCTACCACTAGACAACTGGTGCTTTGATGAAATGCTCTTCGCATGGCCTACCAATTTTGGTCGTAGCATTCCTTTCACTGAAAATTAGACAGTAATCTTTACTCCCTCTGTCGTAAAAAGTATGTGCTTCAAATAGATGTATCTAGCACCAAATTAATGCTAGATGTATCCATTTGAGGAACAAACTTTTCCAAACAAAAAGAATACGTATTTCAGTATTGACCAACTAGGCTTTCAGACGTAATGTTGGATCCACGTATACAACTTCTAGACGAAGGGAAGAAGCCAACGTGTCAGGAAGATAGAAAGTGGTAAACCAATCTGTTATGGGCAAACAGACCACAATACAGCCTTTTCTCATTTCTCTTTTATGGAAAAGGCTAAATCCCGACTTTATTAATAATGCAAAAACGGCAGCACAAAGGATCCGTTAGAGTATAAGGCACACAGCACATGGGTGCAACATCATGGCCCAGGAACTAAGAGCATCCCAGCCGTTGGCCCC
>NW_021179104.1:0-1776 GCF_002162155.2 Triticum dicoccoides | reverse complement strand
AGGAACGAAGAAGGACACATGCCGGCCAGCCTAAGTGTTCCGGAGCAGCAGCAAGCTACCATGGCTCAGTGGAAACACTAGGAGACATTTCCCGGTAAGAGAGGCTACTAAGGATAAACAACTAGATAGCCAGATCCCACACATACCAAGCATTTCAATAACATACACACAATATGCTCGATATGTGCAAATACAACATGGCATCACAACATGACTCTACGACACAAGTAAATATTCAATAGGCTCCGAGGAGCGAGATATTACAAACATGGGTCTTATGACCCAACAATCAGAGCATACAAGTCAAAGCACATGCGGAAGCTTAACATGTCTGAGTACAGACATCTATAAATGAAAAAGGCTGAGAAGCCTGACTATCTACCAATCCTGCCGAGGCACAAGATCGTAGCTGAGGTAACAAGCTAAACGTCGAAGACCACGCGGAATTACTAGTGAGGCTGAAGTCTCTCTGCAAAAACATAAAATAGGCAAACGTGAGTACAAATGTACCCAGCAAGACTTACATCAGAACTATCTACATATGCATCATTATCAACAAAGGGATCGTGGGGTTTAACTGCAGCAAGCCAGCTTTGACTCGGTGGCTATCCTGAACTACGACTGCAAGCGACTCTTTTGAGGTGGCGCACACGAGTCCACATATTCACCATATCAATACACCACTATGGATCCGCTCTCGTTCCCCTACGAGAACGCCATCCATAGCACTCACGCTTATCTTGCGTATTTTAGAGTATCCACTTTCACTTGTCTATGAACTGATATAAGCAACCCAGAAGTCCTTTTCCGCGGACACGGCTATTCGAATAGGTCATATTAACCCTGCAGGGGTGTACTTCTTCACACACGCTCTCACCACTTACCGCCGTTTACACGACATGTACTCGGCAACCTTCAAGCGGAAGCCCAACGTGGGTGTCGGCCACGGCCTACCTAAACACTCGAGTCTCTAGTCCAGGTTTATCGCCTATTCGGGTTCCATCCATGAGGAGATCCGGCCAGAGTTTCGCTCACAGCCCCAAACGATGTGAACAGGGTTCCGTGACACCAAACGGGCGCCCGGTATACCCGGCCACGTGCCTACCGCATCACAGCCCACCCCTCCGGTCAGCGCTGCCCACGGCCTCCAGCATACTACAAACACCAGAAACTACTTGCAACTCCTGGACAGAGGACAAGGGTGATCAAGAAGCCGAGAGGGTCCATTTGTTTCGGGCCCAATGCGTGGTAGTAGCTGAATCATGGATCACAAACACAGAACTCAGTTCCTGAGGACGGCTGCAATGAGACAACCCACCATGTACTCCTACATGGCCTCTCACCGCTACCTTTACCAAATCGTGTTCACACACTTAGCTCACACACAGTAGGACATGTTCACACGCCTCTGATTCATCCCCGATGAATCAGACCTGACTCAACTCTAAGCAGTAGCAGGCATGACAAACAAGCATGAATGAGTAGGCACATCAGGGCTCAAACAACTCCTACTCATGCTAGTGGGTTTCATCTATTTACTGTGGCAATGACAGGTCATGCAAAGGATAAAGGGTTCAGCTACCGCAGCAAGTATCAAATATCGTTGTTGTCCTAATGCAGTAAAAGAGAGCAGGAGCGAGAGAGTGGGATTTTATCGGAATGAACAAGGGGGTTTTGCTTGCCTGGCACTTCTGAAGATAACATTGAGTCTTCATCAGTGTCAACGATCACATCATCGGTATCACGTCTATCGGGAGGGGACAAATACCGGCAACA
>NW_021179103.1:0-1339 GCF_002162155.2 Triticum dicoccoides | reverse complement strand
GCAGTAAAGCAGCAACGGCAGTAGAGTAGCAGGGGCACCAACAGGCAGAGGAGCGCAGCAGCAGCGGTACGCGAGCAACAACAATGGTAGAAGCAGCGGTGCTAAGTAGTAGGCGGCAGCAGGTGGGCAAACAAAGCGCGAGGGGGAGCAGCAGGGCACGACAGGGGGGAGCAGCGGCAGGCAGTGGCGCGAGGCCACGCTCGGGCAGGCGCTCGTGGGTGCATGGCCAGGGCGCGGCTGGATGGAGCTGCAGCCATGGCGACCACGGTGTTAGCCAGGTGACTTGGTCATGGCAGTTTCTCCATGACTCTCGCACGATCTCGTGCACGTACTAGTTTTGGTTGGGCCTCGCCCCCCTATACATAATCCGCTGTGTATCCTTTAAGTCATTAAGAAAAGTACTCAATCAGTTTTCATGGTATCAGTTACCTCTCCCACGATCCTCTCCTAAACTCCAGCGCCATGACCAACCCCGGCGCCGGCAATCCTTCCCAGCCCGCCGCCGGCAATCAAACCAGCCCGGCGACCAATACTACCCTCACCATCCCCTCTCTCTCCTTCAGCGACACCATCACAGACGTGACCCCCTTCATCCCCATTGTTCATGATCTCCATAGCAGGAACTATTACCACTGGCGCCACCTGTTTGAGATCCACCTCGGCCGTTGCTCGCTGCTCCACCACATCTCCGATGAGTCTCCCCCCGAGCCGCACAACCCTTGCTGGCTCAAAGATGATCTGGCCATCATCCAGTGGTTATACACGCGCATCTCCACCGAGCTGTTCAACCTCGTCGTCAAGGACGGCGCCATGGCACGCGACATCTAGACGGAGCTCCGACGTCTTTTCCAGGACAATCGCGATGCGTGCATCTCCGCCCTCAACACCGAGCTTCGCACGATCACCCAGGGAGATCGCCCAGTCGGCATCTTCTGCCAGCAGATCAAGGCGATCGGCGACGAGCTTCGTGAACTCGGCGAAACCGTTGGTGATCGATCTCTTCTTCACGCGCTCATGGGCGGCCTCGATGAGCGGTTCGCTCAGCAAGCGTCGTTGATCCCGCTCCTGCGTCCCCTGCCGACCCTCTCTGAGGCACGATCTATGCTGCACCTCGAGGAACAGACGCAGGCGCGCAAGGCTGCCGCTCCTCGTCTCTTCCACACCACGGCGCGGCCCGCTCCACCACCGGCGGCCCCATCACCGACACCGCGCGCCGCGCAGCCGCCTCCAGGATGGCGTCCCAGCCCCAACTACAAGGGGAAGAACCCCATTTATCGTCCACCAAAGCACGGGGCGTCGGCTTCCTCGTCGTCTTCTGCACCTTCCCCTTCGGGTCCCG
>NW_021179102.1:0-1008 GCF_002162155.2 Triticum dicoccoides | reverse complement strand
TTCACCCAACCGGATTTGAATCTCAGGCAAAGACGTTGGGTCGAGTTGATCACAGATTTCGACTTAGGAATAACCTACACCCCAGGGAAAGCCAACGTCATGGCTGATGCGCTAAGTCGTAAATCTTATTGTAACAACCTGATGTTACAACAAAGTCAACCGCTTCTCCATGAGGAATTTCGGAAGCTTAACCTTCATATTGTTCCTCAAGGTTTTCTCTCCACCTTGGTGGCAAAACCTACCCTTACGGATCAAATTATCAAAGCACAGAAGGTAGATCCGGGAATCTCCCGCATCAAGAGGAACATTCAGAAAGGAATTGCGAATTGTTTCTCCATTAATGATCAAGGAGTCGTATACTTCGGGAATCGACTAGTAGTTCCCAAAGTGCGCAACCTAAGGCGATTAATCCTTAAGGAAGCTCATGAATCTCCTCTCACCATTCATCCCGGTAGTACTAAGATGTATCAGGACCTATGCCAGAGGTTCTAGTGGACTAGGATGAAGAGAGAAATTGCTCAGTATATTGCTAATTGCGACGTCTGTCGTCGTGTAAAAGCAGAGCATCAACGGCCTGCTGGTACCCTTCAACCCTTAGCTATTCCTGAATGGAAATGGGATAAAATTGGTATGGATTTCATTACCGGTTTTCCCAGGACCAAGAGAGGGAATAATGCTATTTTCGTCGTGGTCGATCGTCTTTCCAAAGTAGCCCATTTCCTACCTGTTCGAGAGAGTATAACCGCTAGTCAACTGGCAGACTTATACATCTCCCGAATAGTGTCCCTTCATGGTGTTCCTTTGGAAATTAACTCGGATCGAGGAAGTCTTTTCACCTCTCGATTTTGGGAAAGTTTCCAAAATGCTATGGGAACTCGTCTCTCCTTTAGCACCGCCTTCCACCCTCAGTCGAGTGGTCAAGTGGAACGCGTCAACCAAATTCTAGAAGACATGCTTCGAGCCTCTGTTATCTCATTCGGAATGGACTGGGAGAAGTGCCTTCCATTT
>NW_021179101.1:0-977 GCF_002162155.2 Triticum dicoccoides | reverse complement strand
CGGACATGCCACAACACCACCCCGCATGTATGAGGGCCCGGTACGATGCTCCGGTGGCATTGCTACCCCCAGGGCCCCCGTCCCGGCTAACCCTGTAGCGTTTGACCACGGGATCTAGCCCTTTGACTTTGCACGGACGGGCTTTGACCAGTGGACCTCTCCACCCGGTTGTGTTAGGTCGGCCCAGAGGAACACTTTGGAGCAACATCCGGGCCAAACCCACAGCTACATCCACTCCGTGTAGACCCGACGCGTCCGTTTCCCCCCTCCAGGTGCCGGCGGCGGCGGCGTCCGTGAGGGGGGGGGGCACACCCCAGAGACGCGTGCTGGGCGTTTGCAACCGCCTCAACACTTCTAGATTTGTGAGAGGCCGCCTACACAAGATTTGACGGTATGCTAGCCCCCGGAGGCCGCCGGCCACAGTCGTAGACGTGCGAAGAGCAATCCGCGTAGAGGGAAGTGTTCAGAAACTTCTCCATCACAAAAAATTACGAAAAATTACCATCAGTCCTATAGCACATGTGCCCACGTTGTGTAAAAAACTCATGATTTTATCGCGCTCCAAGTATTTAATAATATTCACGCTGCATCGTTACCGCAGAACGTCTACTACCGTTTCATTGCCGTCCGTGAGGGGGGGCCACAACCCGGAGACGCGTGCCGCCTCTTCGGACATGCCACAACACCACCCCGCATGTATGACGGCCCGGTACGACGCTCCGGTGGAATTGCTACCCCCCAGGGCCCCCGTCCCGGCTAACCCTGTAGCGTTTGACCACGGGATCTAGCCCTTTGACTTTGCACGGACGGGCTTTGACCAGTGGACCTCTCCACCCGGTTGTGTTAGGTCGGCCCATAGGAACACTTTGGAGCAACATCCGGGCCAAACCCACAGCTACATCCACTCCGTGTAGACCCGACGCGTCCGTTTCCCCCCTCCAGGTGCCGGCAGCGGCGGCGTCGGTGAGGGGGGGGGG
>NW_021179100.1:0-1272 GCF_002162155.2 Triticum dicoccoides | reverse complement strand
CGGTTTTGACACCGACAGGCCCCAAGATGGGATCTCGTGGGTACATAAGGTTGCGACGGTGGAATTAGGTTTTTGGCTCCATATCTGATCATTTGGGGGTACATAGGTATATATAGGAGGAAGGAGTACGTCGGTGGAGCAACAGGGGGCCCACGAGGGTGGAGGGCGCGCCCTGGGGGGTGGGCGCGCCCCCCTGATACGTCTCCAACGTATCTATAATTTTTGATTGCTCCATGCTATATTATCTATTGTTTTGGACTATATTGGGCTTTATTTTCCACTCTTATATTATTTTTGGGACTAACCTATTAACCGGAGGCCCAGCCCAGAATTGTAGTTTTTTGCCTATTTCAGTGTTTCGAATATCAAACGGAGTCCAAACGGAATGAAACCTTCGGGAACGTGATTTTCTCACCGAACGTGATCCAGGAGACTTGGACCCTACGCCAAGGCATCAGAGAGGCAGTCACGAGGGTGGCCCCCCCCTTAGGGCGCGCCCCCCTGCCTCGTGGGCCCCTCGGAGCTCCACCGACGTACTTCTTCCTCCTATATATACCTACGTACCCCCAAACGAACAAATACGGAGCCAAAAACCTAATTCCACCGCCGCAACTTTCTGTATCCACGAGATCCCATCTTGGGGCCTGTTCCGGAGCTCCGCCGGAGAGGGCCGTCATCACGGAGGGCTTCTACATCATCATAGCCTCTCCGATGAAGTGTGAGTAGTTTACCTCAGACCTTCGGGTCCATAGTTAGTAGCTAGATGGCTTCTTCTCTCTTTTTGGATCTCAATACAATGTTCTCCCCCTCTCTCGTGGAGATCTATTCGATGTAATCTTCTTTTTGCGGTCTGTTTGTTGAGACCGATGAATTGTGGGTTTATGATCAAGTCTATCTATGAATAATATTTGAATCTTCTCTGAATTCTTTTATGTATGATTGGTTATCTTTGCAAGTCTCTTCGAATTATCCGTTTGGTTTGGCCAAATAGATTGGTAGTTCATGCCATGGGAGAAGTGCTTAGCTTTGGGTTCGATCTTGCGGTGTCCTTTCCAAGTGACAGAAGGGGCAGCAAGGCACGTATTGTATCGTTGCCATCGAGGATAACAAGATGGGGTTTATTTTATATTGCATGAATTTATCTCTCTACATCATGTCATCTTGCTTAAGGCGTTACTCTATTTTTAACTTAATACTCTAGATGCATGTTGAATAGCGGTCGATGAGTGGAGTAATAGTAGTAGATGCAGGCAGGAGTCGGTCTACTTGTCA
>NW_021179099.1:0-979 GCF_002162155.2 Triticum dicoccoides | reverse complement strand
GACGCTGGACCCGTGAATCTTGAGCACCCAGCTATGACTTACCGCACTCGTGCAAAATAATAAAACACGGTAAATATATTACTTACACGTGCGTTTTGTTTTGCAAGCGGCGCGAAAAAAATTAAAAAGGGAATGCAACACGAGGACTTCCCAGGAGGTCACCCATCCTAGTACTACTCTCGCCCAAGCACGCTTAACTTCGGAGTTCTGATGGGATCCGGTGCTTTAGTGCTGGTATGATCGCATCCGACATGTTACCCCGGTCTTCGTCCCTTATCCTTGCCCCTCCCAGCTCCACTACAAAGACGATTGTACGTTGCTTTGGCCGCTCCCTCTCAACTACGGAGACGAGTTTAACGCGGTTTCCACCCCTCCCTCTCAACCGCATCAGTGCACGCTTGCCGCGCCACAACGCCGACGCTGGACCCGTGAATCGTGAGCACCCAGCTATGACTTACCGCACTCGTGCAAAATAATAAAACACGGTAAATATATTACTTACACGTGCGTTTTGTTTTGCAAGCGGCGCGAAAAATATTAAAAAAGGAATGCAACACGAGGACTTCCCAGGAGGTCACCCATCCTAGTACTACTCTCGCCCAAGCACGCTTAACTTCGGAGTTCTGATGGGATCCGGTGCTTTAGTGCTGGTATGATCGCATCCGACATGTTACCCCGGTCTTCGTCCCTTATCCTTGCCCCTCCCAGCTCCACTACAAAGACGATTGTACGTTGCTTTGGCCGCTCCCTCTCAACTACGGAGACGAGTTTAACGCGGTTTCCACCCCTCCCTCTCAACCGCACCAGTGCACGCTTGCCGCGCCACAACGCCGACGCTGGACCCGTGAATCGTGAGCACCCAGCTATGACTTACCGCACTCGTGCAAAATAATAAAACACGGTAAATATATTACTTACACGTGCGTTTTGTTTTGCAAGCGGCGCGAAAAAAATTAAAAAGGGAATGCAACACGAGGAC
>NW_021179098.1:0-852 GCF_002162155.2 Triticum dicoccoides | reverse complement strand
TGCTTTTTTTTTTTGCGAAAAGTCACTATAATGGCGAGTGTCTCAAAACTCTTCTTAGCTCAAACTGACAGGATGGGCACGAAATTTTTTTGACCAATTTTTTTTTTTGACTGCCCGGACCCAAAAACTGGAAACGGGTCAAAAAAAACTTCCTATAATGGCACCTGTCTCAAAACACTCAGAAACACCTAAAAACAGGATAGCCAGAAATTTTTTCGAAAAATGCGTTTTCGAAAAATTTTGGGCCTAAACGGAGCGTGGCTACCCGACTCGTTTTTTTTTTCCGAAACCTACTCCGGCAAGGAAACACGAATCGGAATCTAGATGGATCTCGAAAACAAACCTAATATGACAAGAACTCGGATTGGTGGTGGATATATGGAGGTAGATGGCTGCGGTGGTGGTATATGACAGCTGTGGTGGTATATGGATACGGATTCGAAGCGGTGGCGGATAAGCGGTGGTGGTAGATGGCAGGGGTGATGATGATGGTGCGGCGGCGGCGTGACAACTTATGACCAGAACTCGAAACTCTAAAAGACTAGACTCTAAGACCAGCAACTAGACACGACGATGCAACCGCAAATTCAACAAAGCAAAACCCTAAAAAGATTATGCAAAGGCTCAGATTGGTTCGGATATGATGAACTAACCCTAATTTTTTTTGTGGCTTTTTCGTGGACTGTAGGTATGAAGAACAGACTCGATCTAAACTACGAAAAACTGTAAAATCTCACCGAGCAACCTGGAAATCTGATACCACTTGATAGAGGCAAAGGTGTCCCGTCTTTCGATGAGATGGTGGATTTCGCTTTGGTGGAAGTCGACTTTGACGATCCGACTACGAACGTG
>NW_021179097.1:0-2475 GCF_002162155.2 Triticum dicoccoides | reverse complement strand
TAACTTCATCATCACCATCACCACTCTGTCATGCTAACAAAACTCTCCCTCGGCCTCAGCTGGATCTAGAGTTCGAGGGATGTCACCGAGCTGAATGTGTGCAGATCATGGAGGTGTCGTGCGTTCGGTACTTGATCGGTTGGATCGCGAAGATGTTCGACTACATCAACCGCGTTACTTAACGCTTCCACTTTCGGTCTAGGAGGGTACGTAGACACACTCTCCCCTCTCGTTGCTATGCATCTCCTAGATAGATCTTGCGTGATCATAGGATTTTTTTTTGAAATACTGCGTTCCCCAAGAGTGGCATCCGAGCCAGGTCTATGCGTAGATGTTATATGCACGAGTAGAACACAAAGGAGTTGTGGGTGTGGGTGTGGGTATATACATATTGCTTGTCATCACTAGTTGTTTCTTGATTCGGCGGTATTGTTGGATGAAGCGGCCTGGACCGACATTATACGACAGCATTCATGAGACTGGTTCTACCGACGTGCTTTGCACACAGGTGGCTGGCGGGTGTCAGTTTCTCCAACTTTAGTTGAATCGGATTCAATGGACAGGGTTCTTTCTGAAGATCAAAAAGCAATCACAATACTCCGTTGTGGTTTGTGATGCGTAGGTAAGAACGGTTCTTGCTAAGCCCATAGTAGCGACGTAAAACTTTCAACAACAAAGTAGAGGACGTCCAACTTGTTTTTGCGGGGCATGCTGTGATGTGATATGGTCAGGACGTGATTGTATAAATTATTGTATGAGATGATCATGTTTTGTAACACAGTTATCGGCAACTAGCAGGAGCCATATGGTTGTCGCTTTATTGTATGAAATGCAATCGCCATGTAATTGCTTTACTTTATCACTAAGCAGTAGCGATAATCGTAGAAGCAATAGTTGGCGAGAAGACAATGATGCTACAATGGAGATCAAGGTGTCAAGCCGGTGATGATGGTGATCATGACAGTGCTGTGGAGATGGAGATCAAAGGCACAAGATGATGATGGACATATCATATCACTTATATTGATTTCATGTGATGTTTATCCTTTATGCATCTTATTTTGCTTAGTACGGAGGTAGCATTATAAGATGATCTCTCATTAAATTTCAAGGTATAAGTGTTCTCCCTGAGTATGCACTATTGTTACAGTTTGTCGTGCCGAGACACCACGTGATGATCGGGTGTGATAAGCTCTACGTTCACATACAACGGCTGCAAGCCAGTTTTGCACACACTGAATACTTGGGTTAAATTTGATGAGCCTAGCATATGCAGATATGGCCTTGGAACACCGAGACCGGAAGGTTGAACATCAATCATATAGTAGATATGATCAACATAGTGATGTTCACCATTGCAAGCTACTCCATCTCACGTGATGATCGGATATGGTTTAGTTGACATGGATCACGTGATCACTTAGATGATTAGAGGGATGTCTATCTAAGTGGGAGTTCTTAAGTAATATGATTAATTGAACTTAAATTTATCATGAACTTAGTCCTGATAATATTTGCATATCTATGTTGTAGCTCAATTGCTCGCGTATAACATCCCCGTTTTATTTATGATACGTTCCTAGAGAAAACTGTGTTGAAAGATGTTAGTAGCAATGATGCGGACTAGCTCCGTGATCTGAGGATTATCCTCATTGTTGCACAGAAGAATTATGCCCTTGATGCACCTCTAGGTGACGGACCTATTGCAGGAGCAGATGCAGACGTTATGAACGTTTGGCAAGCTCGGTATGATGACTAATTGATAGTCTAGTGCGCCATGCTTTACGGCTTAGAACTGGGACTTCAAAAACGTTTTGAACGCCACAGAGCATATAAGATGTTCCAAGAGTTGAAATTAGTACTTCAGACTCATGCCCGTGTCGAGAGGTATGATACCTCTCATAGTACTTTGCCTACAAGATGGAGGAGAATAGCTCAACCAGTGAGCATGTGCTCAGAATGTCTGAGTACTACAATCGCTTGAATCAAGTGGGAGTTAATCTTCAAGATAAGATAGTGATCGATAGAGTTCTCTAGTCACTATCACCAAGTTACTGGAACTTCGTGATGAAATATAATATGCAAGGGATGACGAAAACGATTCCCAAGATCTTCGTGATGCTGAAATCGACGAAGGTAGAATTCAAGAAATAGCATCAAGTGTTGATGGTTAATAAGACCACTAGTTTCAAGAAAAAAGGGCAAAGGAAAAGAAAGGGAACTTCAAAGAAGAACGTCCACCAAGTTGTTGCTCAAGCGAAGAAGCCCAAGTCTGGACCTAAGCCTGAGACTGAGTGCTTCTACTGCAAAGGGACTGGTCACTTGAAGCGGAACTGCCCCAAATACTTGGCGGATAAGAAGGATGGCAAACTGAACAAAAGTATATATGATATACATGTTATTGATGTGTACTTTACTAGTGTTCATAGTAGCCCCTGGGTATGTAGCGATCCGACCTCAAACGGTCAAATCTCT
>NW_021179096.1:0-2475 GCF_002162155.2 Triticum dicoccoides | reverse complement strand
TAACTTCATCATCACCATCACCACTCTGTCATGCTAACAAAACTCTCCCTCGGCCTCAGCTGGATCTAGAGTTCGAGGGATGTCACCGAGCTGAATGTGTGCAGATCATGGAGGTGTCGTGCGTTCGGTACTTGATCGGTTGGATCGCGAAGATGTTCGACTACATCAACCGCGTTACTTAACGCTTCCACTTTCGGTCTAGGAGGGTACGTAGACACACTCTCCCCTCTCGTTGCTATGCATCTCCTAGATAGATCTTGCGTGATCATAGGATTTTTTTTTGAAATACTGCGTTCCCCAAGAGTGGCATCCGAGCCAGGTCTATGCGTAGATGTTATATGCACGAGTAGAACACAAAGGAGTTGTGGGTGTGGGTGTGGGTATATACATATTGCTTGTCATCACTAGTTGTTTCTTGATTCGGCGGTATTGTTGGATGAAGCGGCCTGGACCGACATTATACGACAGCATTCATGAGACTGGTTCTACCGACGTGCTTTGCACACAGGTGGCTGGCGGGTGTCAGTTTCTCCAACTTTAGTTGAATCGGATTCAATGGACAGGGTTCTTTCTGAAGATCAAAAAGCAATCACAATACTCCATTGTGGTTTGTGATGCGTAGGTAAGAACGGTTCTTGCTAAGCCCATAGTAGCGACGTAAAACTTTCAACAACAAAGTAGAGGACGTCCAACTTGTTTTTGCGGGGCATGCTGTGATGTGATATGGTCAGGACGTGATTGTATAAATTATTGTATGAGATGATCATGTTTTGTAACACAGTTATCGGCAACTAGCAGGAGCCATATGGTTGTCGCTTTATTGTATGAAATGCAATCGCCATGTAATTGCTTTACTTTATCACTAAGCAGTAGCGATAATCGTAGAAGCAATAGTTGGCGAGAAGACAACGATGCTACAATGGAGATCAAGGTGTCAAGCCGGTGATGATGGTGATCATGACAGTGCTGTGGAGATGGAGATCAAAGGCACAAGATGATGATGGACATATCATATCACTTATATTGATTTCATGTGATGTTTATCCTTTATGCATCTTATTTTGCTTAGTACGGAGGTAGCATTATAAGATGATCTCTCATTAAATTTCAAGGTATAAGTGTTCTCCCTGAGTATGCACTATTGTTACAGTTTGTCGTGCCGAGACACCACGTGATGATCGGGTGTGATAAGCTCTACGTTCACATACAACGGCTGCAAGCCAGTTTTGCACACACTGAATACTTGGGTTAAATTTGATGAGCCTAGCATATGCAGATATGGCCTCGGAACACCGAGACCGGAAGGTTGAACATCAATCATATAGTAGATATGATCAACATAGTGATGTTCACCATTGCAAGCTACTCCATCTCACGTGATGATCGGATATGGTTTAGTTGACATGGATCACGTGATCACTTAGATGATTAGAGGGATGTCTATCTAAGTGGGAGTTCTTAAGTAATATGATTAATTGAACTTAAATTTATCATGAACTTAGTCCTGATAGTATTTGCATATCTATGTTGTAGCTCAATTGCTCGCGTATAACATCCCCGTTTTATTTATGATACGTTCCTAGAGAAAACTGTGTTGAAAGATGTTAGTAGCAATGATGCGGACTAGCTCCGTGATCTGAGGATTATCCTCATTGTTGCACAGAAGAATTATGCCCTTGATGCACCTCTAGGTGACGGACCTATTGCAGGAGCAGATGCAGACGTTATGAACGTTTGGCAAGCTCGGTATGATGACTAATTGATAGTCTAGTGCGCCATGCTTTACGGCTTAGAACTGGGACTTCAAAAACGTTTTGAACGCCACAGAGCATATAAGATGTTCCAAGAGTTGAAATTAGTACTTCAGACTCATGCCCGTGTCGAGAGGTATGATACCTCTCATAGTACTTTGCCTACAAGATGGAGGAGAATAGCTCAACCAGTGAGCATGTGCTCAGAATGTCTGAGTACTACAATCGCTTGAATCAAGTGGGAGTTAATCTTCAAGATAAGATAGTGATCGATAGAGTTCTCTAGTCACTATCACCAAGTTACTGGAACTTCGTGATGAAATATAATATGCAAGGGATGACGAAAACGATTCCCAAGATCTTCGTGATGCTGAAATCGACGAAGGTAGAATTCAAGAAATAGCATCAAGTGTTGATGGTTAATAAGACCACTAGTTTCAAGAAAAAAGGGCAAAGGAAAAGAAAGGGAACTTCAAAGAAGAACGTCCACCAAGTTGTTGCTCAAGCGAAGAAGCCCAAGTCTGGACCTAAGCCTGAGACTGAGTGCTTCTACTGCAAAGGGACTGGTCACTTGAAGCGGAACTGCCCCAAATACTTGGCGGATAAGAAGGATGGCAAACTGAACAAAAGTATATATGATATACATGTTATTGATGTGTACTTTACTAGTGTTCATAGTAGCCCCTGGGTATGTAGCGATCCGACCTCAAACGGTCAAATCTCT
>NW_021179095.1:0-1068 GCF_002162155.2 Triticum dicoccoides | reverse complement strand
TATATTCCAACTCCGAGATGCTTGCACCAGTCCATAGATGGATCGCTGGAGCTTGCACATTTTGTTAGCACCTTTAGGATTGACAAAACCTTCTGGTTGCATCATATACAACTCTTCTTTAATAAATCCATTAAGGAATGCAGTTTTGACATCCATTTGCCAGATTTCATAAAATGTGGCAATTGCTAACATGATTCAGATAGACTTAAGCATCGATACGAGTGAGAAAACCTCATCGTATTCAACACCTTGAACTTGTTGAAAAACTTTTGCAACAAGTCGAGCTTGGTAGACAGTAACATTACCATCAGCGTCAGTCTTCTTCTTAAAGATCCATTTATTCTCAATTGCTTGCCGATCATCGGGCAAGTCAACCAAAGTCCATACTTTGTTCTCATACATGGATCCCATCTCAGATTTCATGGCTTCAAGCCACTTTGCGGAATCTGGGCTCACCATCGCTTCTTCATAGTTTGTAGGTTCATCATGATCTAGTAGCATGACTTCCAGAATAGGATTACCGTACCACTCTGGCGCGGATCTTACTCTGGTTGATCTACGAAGTTCAGTAGTATCTTGATCTGAAGTTTCATGATCATTATCATTGGCTTCCTCACTAACTGGTGTAGGTGTCACTGAAACAGTTTTCTGTGATGAACTACTTTCCAGTAAGGGAGCAGGTACAGTTACCTCGTCAAGTTCCACTTTCCTCCCACTCACTTCTTTCGAGAGAAACTCCTTCTCCAGAAAGGATCCATTTTTAGCAACGAATATCTTGCCTCCGGATCTGTGATAGAAGGTGTACCCAACAATTTCCTTTGGGTATTCTATGAAGACGCACTTCTCCGATTTGGGTTCGATACTTTTCCACATAAGCATCGCAGCCCCAAACTTTAAGAAACGACAACTTGGGTTTCTTGCTAAACCACAGTTCATATAGTGTCGTCTCAACGGATTTAGATGGTGCCCTTTTAATGTGAATGCAGCTGTCTCTAATGCATAACCCCAAAACGACAATGGTAAATCAATAAGAGACATCATAGATCGCACCATATCCAATAAAGCGCG
>NW_021179094.1:0-976 GCF_002162155.2 Triticum dicoccoides | reverse complement strand
CGGGATTAGTTTTAAACCTTAATAATTGTTATTTAGTGCCAGCTTTGAGCATGAACATTGTATCGGGATCTCGTTTAATTCGAGATGGCTACTCTTTTAAATCTGAGAATAATGGTTGTTCCATTTTTATGAGAGATATGTTTTATGGTCATGCTCCTATGGTGAATGGTTTATTCTTTATGAATCTCGAACGTGATGCTACACATGTTCATAATGTGAGTACCAAAAGAAGTAAGGTTGATAATGATAGTCCCACATACTTGTGGCACTGCCGCCTTGGTCACATAGGTGTCAAACGCATGAAGAAGCTCCATGCTGATGGACTTTTAGAGTCTCTTGATTATGAATCATTTGACACGTGTGAACCATGCCTTATGGGTAAAATGACCAAGACTCCGTTCTCAGGAACAATGGAGCGAGCAACCGACTTATTGGAAATCATACATACAGATGTGTGCGGTCCGATGAGTGTTGAGGCTCGCGGTGGCTATCGTTATGTTCTCACTCTCACTGATGATCTAAGTAGGTATGGGTATATCTACTTAATGAAACACAAGTCTGAAACCTTTGAAAAGTTCAAGGAATTTCAGAGTGAGGTTGAAAATCAACGTGACAGGAAAATCAAGTTTCTACGATCAGATCGTGGAGGAGAATACTTGAGTCACGAGTTTGGGGCACACTTAAGAAAATGTGGAATAGTTTCACAACTCACGCCGCCTGGAACACCTCAGCGTAATGGTGTGTCCGAACGTCGTAATCGCACTCTGTTAGATATGGTGCGATCTATGATGTCTCTTACCGATTTACCGCTTTCTTTTTGGGGCTATGCTTTAGAGACTGCCGCATTCACTTTAAATAGGGCTCCGTCGAAATCCGTTGAGACGACACCGTATGAATTATGGTTTGGAAAGAAACCTAAGCTGTCGTTTCTAAAAGTTTGGGGATGCGATGCTTATGTCAAGAAACTTCAACCTGA
>NW_021179093.1:0-1009 GCF_002162155.2 Triticum dicoccoides | reverse complement strand
TAACCCTGCAGGGGTGTACTTCTTCATACATGTTTCCACCACTTAGCGTCTGCACACGACATGTGCTCGGCAGACTTCAAGCGAAAGCCGACGTGGGTGTAGACCACGACCTACCTAAACACTCAAGTCTCTAGTCCAGGTTTATCGCCTATTCGGGTTCCATCCATGAGGAGATCTGGCCGGAGTTTCGCTCACAGCCCCAAACGATGTGAACAGGGTTCCCGAGATACCAAACGGGCATCCGGTACACCGTGCCACGTACCTACCGCATCACAGCCCACCCCTACGGTCAGCGCTGTCCACGGCCTCCAGTAAGCTACAAACACCAGAAACTACTTGCAACTCCTAGACAGAGGACTAGGGTGAATAAGAAGTCGAGCGGGGTCATATTTCAGGGCCCAATGTATGGTAGTAACTGAATCATGGATCACAAACACAGAACTCAGTTCCTGAGGACGGCTGCAATGAGACAACCCACCATGTACTCCTACATGGCCTCTCACCGCTACATTTACCAAATCGTGTTCACACACTTAGCTCACACACAGTAGGACATGTTCACACGCCTCTGATTCATCCCCGATGAATCAGACCTGACTCAACTCTAAGCAGTAGCAGGCATGACAAGCAAGCATGAATGAGTAGGCACAACAGGGCTCAAACAACTCCTACTCATGCTAGTGGGTTTCATCTAATTACTGTGGAATGACAGGTCATGCAGAGGATAAAGGGGTTCAGCTACCGCAGCAAGTAACAGATGAATCGATGTTGTCCTAATGCAGTAAAAGAGAGCAGGAGCGAGAGAGTGGGATTTTATCGGAATGAACAAGGGGGTTTTGCTTGCCTGGCACTTCTGAAGATAACATTGAGTCTTCATCAGTGTCAACGATCACATCATCGGTATCGCGTCTATCGAGAGGGGACAAATACCGGCAACACAGAAAAACACAATCAATGCAATGCACAAAATGATGCATGCTATGACATGGCAATATGAATGTGTTTTGAG
>NW_021179092.1:0-1165 GCF_002162155.2 Triticum dicoccoides | reverse complement strand
TTTTTTTTACATTCTTGAAATAACCCTAATTTTTGTTAGATGGGCATGCCCATGGTAGGCATTCATGCCAAGTTTGAACTACTTCCGACACCGTATGCACGTTGCGACATGTCCAACCATCTACCAGCCTTTTTCCACCGAGATACTCTAGAAAATGTAAAACTTCACGAAACCCTGAACTTGGCATGATGCCTTGAATTGCTCATACAAAGCCATGAGAAGAATTGAGGTCATTTCAAGGATGCTGAGAAACAACATGCTCTCAGACATCCTTCTATGAGCACGTTGACTTTTTGAACCACGGTCACCCTCCATTGAACACGGGCTATTTTTGACACTTTTGAAATGACCTCAACTTTTGCAAGAAGGTGGGAATGCCCATGGTAGGCATCTATGCTATGTTTGAACGATTTCTGACACCGTATCCAGGTTGCGACACGTCCGGCCATTTATCACACTTTTTGACCAAGAAACTCCGAAAAATGCAAAATTTATATAAACCTAAAACAACTTGGCATGGTGCCTTGAATTGGTCATCCAAACCAATAAAAAAATTGGGGTCATTTGGCGGATGTCGAGAAACAACGTGCATTTCCTAGAGTTTTATTTGTTTCTGGTTACATAATTGTTTCCTTGTTGCCTAAAAAACACGGTTTCCTTCTTCTTTTTTGGAGGGGTAAACATGGTTTCCTTCAATAGGTTGTTTCGCTCAATAACCATTTGACCATTGAATTTTAGAAACATAGATATGAAAAGAGCTTTCCAAATTTGACAAAAGGTCCTGATTTTGAAAGAAGACACATATTTTAAAAAAAACACTAATTGGACAAAATTCACAGAATTTGAAAAAGTTTGCAGGTTCCGCAGAAATGTTTGAACTCACAAATGACCACAAAAAAAAAAAGAAATAAGTTTGCACAACTATTTTTTTTGTGAATTTGAGAAAAAATTTAGGAATTTTGAAAAACTACCCAACTTTGGAAACCAATGATGAATTTGAAAAACATAATGAATTCTACAAAGACGTGTTTGAAATTTAAAAATAAGTTCACTAATTAGAAAAATTCAAAATTTTGAAAAAGATCATAGATTAAATGTTCATAGATTTTTAAGAATTTCATCGATTTTGAAAAGAAATCATGGATTTAGAAATTTTTTAAAAATT
>NW_021179091.1:0-1711 GCF_002162155.2 Triticum dicoccoides | reverse complement strand
TCATATGCTCCGTGGTGCTCAAAACGCTTTTGGAGCCCCGGTTCTAAGCTGTAAAGCATGCCGCACTGAACGAGGGAGTAATCATCAGCACGAGACTGCCAAGCATTCATAATGTCTTGGTTCTCTGGGACGGGAGCGTCACCTAGCGGTCCTTCTAGGACATATTGTTTCCTGGCAGCTATGAGGATGATCCTCAGGTTCCGGACCCAGTCCGTATAGTTGCTGCCATCATCTTTCAGCTTGGTTTTCTCTAGGAACGCGTTGAAGTTCATGTTGACATTAGCGTTGGCCATTGATCTACAAGACATATTTGCAAAGGTTTTAGACTAAGTTCATGATAATAAAGTTCTAATCAAATTATGAACTCCCACTTAGATTAGACATCCCTCTAGTCATCTAAGTGTTACACGATCCGAGTCGACTAGGTCGTGTCCGATCATCACGTGAGACGGACTAGTCATCGTCGGTGAACATTCTCATGTTGATCGTATCTTCCATACGACTCGTGTTCGACCTTTCGGTCTCCGTGTTCCGAGGCCATGTTTGCACATGCTAGGCTCGTCAAGTTAACCCTAAGTGTTTTCGCTGTGTAAAACTGTCTTACACCCGTTGTATGTGAACGTAAGAATCCATCACACCCGATCATCACGTGGTGCTTAGAAGCGACAAACTGTAGCAACGGTGCACAGTTAGGGGAGAACACTTCTTGAAATTTTATAAGGGATCATCTTATTTACTACCGTCGTCCTAAGTAAACAAGATGCATAATACATAATAAACATCACATGCAATTATATAGTTGTGACATGATATGGCCAATATCATATAGCTCCATTGATCTTCATCTTCGGGGCTCCATGATCATCTTGTCACCGGCTTGACACCATGATCTCCATCATCATGATCTCCATCATCGTGTCTTCATGAAGTTGTCACGCCAACGACTACTTCTACTTCTATGACTAACGTTTAGCAATAAAGTAAAGTAGTTTACATGACGTTATTCAATGACACGCAGGTCATACAAAAAATAATGGCAACTCCTATGGCTCCTGCCGGTTGTCATACTCATCGACATGCAAGTCGTGAATCCTATTACAAAGAACATGATCTCATACATCACAATTCATCATTCATCACAACTTCTGGCCATATCACATCACATGATCAATCGCTGCAAAAACAAGTTAGACGTCCTCTAATTGTTGTTGCATCTTTTACGTGGCTGCAATTGGGTTCTAGCAAGAATGTTTTCTTACCTACGAATTACCACAACGTGATTTTGTCAACTTCTATTTACCCTTCATAAGGGCCCTGTTCATCGATTCCGCTCCAACTAAGGTGGGAGAGACAGACACCCGCCAGCCACCTTATGCAACTAGTGCATGTCAGTCGGTGGAACCGGTCTCACGTAAGCGTACGTGTAAGGTTGGTCCGGGCCGCTTCATCCCACAATACCGTTGAGCAAGAAAAGACTAGTAGAGGCAAGTAAGATGACAAAATCCACGCCCACAACAAAATTGTGTTCTACTCGTGCAAAGAGAACTACGCATAGACCTAGCTCATGATGCCACTGTTGGGGAACGTTGCAGAAAATTAAAATTTTTCCTACGGTTTCACCAAGATCCATCTATGAGTTCATCTAAGCAACGAGTCAAGGGAGAGAGTTTGCATCTACATACCACTTGTAGATCGCGTGCGGAAGCTTGCA
>NW_021179090.1:0-4139 GCF_002162155.2 Triticum dicoccoides | reverse complement strand
GCCAAGGGAAACTACTCCTCCGTCTCCCCGCGCCGGGCGTGAGCCGGACTTCGACTTCTCCGTGTTCAGCTCCGACGAGGAAGAAGAAGAAGGGTAAGATTCTCTTGTTGTACTTGTAGTTCTTCAATCCTTGTTGTCTTGTCTTGTATCTCATTTGGTTTACTCTGAACTTTTTCCTTTTTAGGACTCTGGCCCAGAGAGCAGCAAAGAGAGCCAAGGTCCTGGTGATCGTCATCGAGGACGAGCCCACTGCGACAGCAGGGGGCGCGCCCGAGACAACCTTGCCGGACCCGGCAACTTTCCTCCAGAGCAGCCCCCAGCGTAAGTATATGATTTGCTTTCCGCTGTGAGGTGCGCATGGATACTCTGTCTTTGCTGATATCTGTTTGTTGGTTTGTGTAGAAGCAGAGCAGCCCCACCAGGAGCCAAGGGAGAGTCCTCCGGCAAGGGAGAGCTTTCCGGTAAGGGAGAAGTCTCTAGCAAGGGACATCACTAGCCGCCCCCCGACGGCGGACACTATGACTGCAGAACCCGGGACAGGTAATCCTTTTGCTGCAAGATTTCCCTTGGGTTCTTCTTCTTGGGTTTTATTGGATTTCGCTTGACTCTTCTCCCTTTTCCGGCTGTCAAACCCATCTGCTACGGAGCCGATGGAGACCGAGGTTGCCGCCGATGAAGCAGCCGGTGCTGACGATCCCGCCGGCGCAGAGGCCGCCAAGGCTGCGGCCGCAGCGACTGGCGAGGGGTCTGGCGATTGCATTGACGGTCCTGAGGCCGCAGGAGCGCCAGGCGCTACGCCGACCGCCGACCCGTCCGCCGCTGCCGCAGCGCCAGGCTCCGAAGAGCCCCAGCCAGGCGTCTACTTGAAGGCCGGCGATGGCGTCTTCATCAACCTCCCCTGGGTGTCAAGCTCCAGGGCGCCGGTCGAGGGAGAGATCTTCGACGGGGAGGTGCTTGCCTCCGCTGGGCTGACGCTGGTTGACGCGCCGAGCAGAAGCAGCAACGAGCCTGAGGAGGAGCGACTGCTGCGGAAGTTGTTGTCGCTCTATCGTGCGCGGCAAGCCAAGCTGGAATCCCGCGAGGCGCTTGTCGCGAAGGCGGGAGCAGACATCGAGAAGCGCGTGGAGGAGCTCCGGGGCCTCCACCAGGAAGCTCTCCGGTCCCTGGCGGAGGAGCGGGAGCAGCTTGCCAAAGCACAGAAGGCCTTCCTCCTCGAGAAGGCTGAAGTCAGAGAGCAACAGCTGCTGGCCGCTGAGAAGCTGTCTGTGCAGGAGGGCGAGCTGGCGCAGCGGAAGGTCAATCTTGACGCCCACGAGGAGGAGCTTGCCGCGAGCGAGGAAAAATTTGGCGGAGCCCTCAAGCAAGTGGAAGATGCTGCCGCAGCCGCCGAGGCCGCCAAGAAGGAGCTGGAGACGAAGGTGGCGCAGCTGGAGGCCGATCTCGCCGCGAAGGGCAAAGAGCTCAGCGCCGCCAAGGTCTCCAACGTGGATCTTGAGTTGAAGCTGACCACTTTAACCAAGACGCTGGACGGCGCTAAGGAGCAAGAAGCGGCCTTGAAGGAGGAGATCAGGGCCGACAAGGCGCTGCTAGAGAGTGCTGCCGCCACCCAGAATGCTTTCAGGGAGACTGTGGAGCACTGGACGGAGAGTCTTGTGAGTGTTGCCGCAGACGTTGACAGGGAGCTGGCGCAGCTGGGGATGAAGGATCTCGGGTATCCCTCCGATGAGAACCTCCAACCCAACGCCAAGCTTGTCTTGTTCTTCAAAGGCGTGGCGACGGCCCTCCAGCGACTCCGGGAGAGAATCCAAAAGCAGCTGGCCGACGAGTCACGCAAGATCTGCGCGGGAGCTCTTCAGAAAGTGTTGGTGAAGGTGGCCTTCCGCAATCAGGGCCTCAACCTCACCAACGTCCTCAAGACCCTGCCGCCGGATGCTGATCTGGAGGCGCTCAAGACCCTTGTCGCACCCATTGTGGACAAGGTGAGCGGGATCAAGAGGATTGAGGGCGCTCGCGTAGACTAGGCCGCCCGCTTCTTCTTTTCTTGTCGCTGTTTGTCATGTTATGAAAACAATCTATTAGAGCCGCGACAAGCTATCTTTGTAATATAACTCTATTTCGGGCAATGATTGTAATGTTATTCCCTTTACTTGATTCCTCCCTTCGTATGTTTTTGCCCTATGCTTTTAGGGAACTTGCCGGTGCAGGCACCTGAGCCGCGAGCGCTGAGTGCGGGACATCAGCAGCCTGCTGGCGGTGCCGCTACCGACAAGAAACCTTGTCGCAACTAGTTGCAGCTCACTTAAGTTGTTGGGCGGACTCGAAACAAAGTAAGGGCGCAACTAGCTACGAGTTGGTTCCTCCGCGCACAGGTTTTCCATACAAAGTGCGGTCATTCAAGGGAGATAACTTAAAAATTAAAAAAAATCTGATTGCTCAAACTTTGGCAACTTAGCTTTTCTGTTGTTTGCTTGCCGGTAAGGAGAAACTTTCTTGAACGACGCCTGGTCCATACCATTATCTTCTCCTTTCCCCCCGGCAAACTTGTGGGCGAGGGAACCTTCCTTTCCTTGAGAAAAAGAAAGAAGAGAAAATAAAGATATGGAGCCTTACGGCTCGTTATTACTTACCGGGGAGTAGGTGCTGCACAAAGTGTCAGATCACATATGCAAAAAATAGAAAGCATGAAATCGACAGGATGTGCGGAGCATATGAGCTTTACTTATGCACGGGGTCTGCACCCGGCTTTGTATAAAGGATTACATGCAACAGCGGCAAGACTTGTCCAAAAGGTGGTTGCCGGAACAGGTTCCGACAACCGCGCCTTACGGGTAAAACTTACGAAGATGCTCAATGTTCCAGGAGTTGCTCACCGGAATGGCATCTTCGGTCTCAAGGCGGATAGCGCCAGGCCTAGTGACTCGTTTCACCCGGTAAGGGCCTTCCCACTTCGGTGTCAACTTGTTGGAATCCTTGGCAGACTGAACACGCCGAAGAACAAGGTCACCTTCCTCGAGACTTCTGGAATTAACTTTGCGGCTATGGTAGCGGCGCAAAGCTTGCTGGTAGCGAGCAGCTCGTACAGCAGCCTGAAGACGGTCTTCCTCAAGGAGTAGCGCGTCATCTTGTCGCAGCTGCTCTTGCTCAAGCTCATCATAAGCGAGCACTCGAGGTGACCCGTATACGAGTTCTGTGGGGAGAACTGCCTCTGCTCCATAGACTAGAGCGAAAGGTGTCTGGCCAGTGGCTCGATTTGGCGTCATCCTGATCGACCATAGAACCACCGGCAGCTCCTCGATCCAGTTTCTTCCGCACTTGTGCAGCCTGTCGAAAGTTCTGGTCTTGAGCCCGCGCAGCACTTCAGCATTTGCCCTCTCCGCTTGACTGTTGCTTCTCAGGTGAGCAACAGAAGCGAAGCAGGCCTTGGCGCCAAGATCTTGGACATACTGCATGAAGGTGCGGCTCGTAAATTGCGTACCGTTGTCGGTGATTATCCTGTTAGGGATCCCGAAGCGGCAAACAATCGACCTGAAGAACTTGACTGCTGACTGTGCTGTCACCTTCCTTACTGGTTCCACTTCCGGCCACTTTGTGAACTTGTCGATTGCAACGTACAAGTACTCAAAGCCCCCAACTGCTCGGGGAAAGGGGCCGAGGATGTCGAGCCCCCAGACCGAAAATGGCCAGGATAAAGGGATCGTCTGGAGAGCTTGAGCTGGTTGGTGTATCTGCTTGGAATGGAACTGGCACGCTTCACACTTGGTTACTTGTGCAGTTGCATCCTGGAGGGCTGTCGGCCAAAAGAAACCTTGCCGGAATGCTTTGCCGGCAAGTGCTCTTGCGCCAATGTGGTGACCACATATGCCTCCATGTATCTCTGCCAACAGCTTTTGTCCGTCTTCCCGGTGAATACACTTCAATTTCACACCGTTGAGTCTTCTTCTGTACAGTGTCTTGTCGACAAACTGGTACATACTTGACTGCCGGGCTACTCTTTCCGCTTCTTCTTGCTCTTCGGGAAGTTCTCCTGTCTGAAGGAAACAGACAATCTGCTGTGCCCATGCTGGAGCTTGTGGCTCGACAACAAGGACTAAAGGCAAATCTGCTGCTGCGGGAACGTCCGCTTCTACGGCGAGAACCTG
>NW_021179089.1:0-4139 GCF_002162155.2 Triticum dicoccoides | reverse complement strand
GCCAAGGGAAACTACTCCTCCGTCTCCCCGCGCCGGGCGTGAGCCGGACTTCGACTTCTCCGTGTTCAGCTCCGACGAGGAAGAAGAAGAAGGGTAAGATTCTCTTGTTGTACTTGTAGTTCTTCAATCCTTGTTGTCTTGTCTTGTATCTCATTTGGTTTACTCTGAACTTTTTCCTTTTTAGGACTCTGGCCCAGAGAGCAGCAAAGAGAGCCAAGGTCCTGGTGATCGTCATCGAGGACGAGCCCACTGCGACAGCAGGGGGCGCGCCCGAGACAACCTTGCCGGACCCGGCAACTTTCCTCCAGAGCAGCCCCCAGCGTAAGTATATGATTTGCTTTCCGCTGTGAGGTGCGCATGGATACTCTGTCTTTGCTGATATCTGTTTGTTGGTTTGTGTAGAAGCAGAGCAGCCCCACCAGGAGCCAAGGGAGAGTCCTCCGGCAAGGGAGAGCTTTCCGGTAAGGGAGAAGTCTCTAGCAAGGGACATCACTAGCCGCCCCCCGACGGCGGACACTATGACTGCAGAACCCGGGACAGGTAATCCTTTTGCTGCAAGATTTCCCTTGGGTTCTTCTTCTTGGGTTTTATTGGATTTCGCTTGACTCTTCTCCCTTTTCCGGCTGTCAAACCCATCTGCTACGGAGCCGATGGAGACCGAGGTTGCCGCCGATGAAGCAGCCGGTGCTGACGATCCCGCCGGCGCAGAGGCCGCCAAGGCTGCGGCCGCAGCGACTGGCGAGGGGTCTGGCGATTGCATTGACGGTCCTGAGGCCGCAGGAGCGCCAGGCGCTACGCCGACCGCCGACCCGTCCGCCGCTGCCGCAGCGCCAGGCTCCGAAGAGCCCCAGCCAGGCGTCTACTTGAAGGCCGGCGATGGCGTCTTCATCAACCTCCCCTGGGTGTCAAGCTCCAGGGCGCCGGTCGAGGGAGAGATCTTCGACGGGGAGGTGCTTGCCTCCGCTGGGCTGACGCTGGTTGACGCGCCGAGCAGAAGCAGCAACGAGCCTGAGGAGGAGCGACTGCTGCGGAAGTTGTTGTCGCTCTATCGTGCGCGGCAAGCCAAGCTGGAATCCCGCGAGGCGCTTGTCGCGAAGGCGGGAGCAGACATCGAGAAGCGCGTGGAGGAGCTCCGGGGCCTCCACCAGGAAGCTCTCCGGTCCCTGGCGGAGGAGCGGGAGCAGCTTGCCAAAGCACAGAAGGCCTTCCTCCTCGAGAAGGCTGAAGTCAGAGAGCAACAGCTGCTGGCCGCTGAGAAGCTGTCTGTGCAGGAGGGCGAGCTGGCGCAGCGGAAGGTCAATCTTGACGCCCACGAGGAGGAGCTTGCCGCGAGCGAGGAAAAATTTGGCGGAGCCCTCAAGCAAGTGGAAGATGCTGCCGCAGCCGCCGAGGCCGCCAAGAAGGAGCTGGAGACGAAGGTGGCGCAGCTGGAGGCCGATCTCGCCGCGAAGGGCAAAGAGCTCAGCGCCGCCAAGGTCTCCAACGTGGATCTTGAGTTGAAGCTGACCACTTTAACCAAGACGCTGGACGGCGCCAAGGAGCAAGAAGCGGCCTTGAAGGAGGAGATCAGGGCCGACAAGGCGCTTCTAGAGAGTGCTGCCGCCACCCAGAATGCTTTCAGGGAGACTGTGGAGCACTGGACGGAGAGTCTTGTGAGTGTTGCCGCAGACGTTGACAGGGAGCTGGCGCAGCTGGGGATGAAGGATCTCGGGTATCCCTCCGATGAGAACCTCCAACCCAACGCCAAGCTTGTCTTGTTCTTCAAAGGCGTGGCGACGGCCCTCCAGCGACTCCGGGAGAGAATCCAAAAGCAGCTGGCCGACGAGTCACGCAAGATCTGCGCGGGAGCTCTTCAGAAAGTGTTGGTGAAGGTGGCCTTCCGCAATCAGGGCCTCAACCTCACCAACGTCCTCAAGACCCTGCCGCCGGATGCTGATCTGGAGGCGCTCAAGACCCTTGTCGCACCCATTGTGGACAAGGTGAGCGGGATCAAGAGGATTGAGGGCGCTCGCGTAGACTAGGCCGCCCGCTTCTTCTTTTCTTGTCGCTGTTTGTCATGTTATGAAAACAATCTATTAGAGCCGCGACAAGCTATCTTTGTAATATAACTCTATTTCGGGCAATGATTGCAATGTTATTCCCTTTACTTGATTCCTCCCTTCGTATGTTTTTGCCCTATGCTTTTAGGGAACTTGCCGGTGCAGGCACCTGAGCCGCGAGCGCTGAGTGCGGGACATCAGCAGCCTGCTGGCGGTGCCGCTACCGACAAGAAACCTTGTCGCAACTAGTTGCAGCTCACTTAAGTTGTTGGGCGGACTCGAAACAAAGTAAGGGCGCAACTAGCTACGAGTTGGTTCCTCCGCGCACAGGTTTTCCATACAAAGTGCGGTCGTTCAAGGGAGATAACTTAAAAATTAAAAAAAATCTGATTGCTCAAACTTTGGCAACTTAGCTTTTCTGTTGTTTGCTTGCCGGTAAGGAGAAACTTTCTTGAACGACGCCTGGTCCATACCATTATCTTCTCCTTTCCCCCCGGCAAACTTGTGGGCGAGGGAACCTTCCTTTCCTTGAGAAAAAGAAAGAAGAGAAAATAAAGATATGGAGCCTTACGGCTCGTTATTACTTACCGGGGAGTAGGTGCTGCACAAAGTGTCAGATCACATATGCAAAAAATAGAAAGCATGAAATCGACAAGATGTGCGGAGCATATGAGCTTTACTTATGCACGGGGTCTGCACCCGGCTTTGTATAAAGGATTACATGCAACAGCGGCAAGACTTGTCCAAAAGGTGGTTGCCGGAACAGGTTCCGACAACCGCGCCTTACGGGTAAAACTTACGAAGATGCTCAATGTTCCAGGAGTTGCTCACCGGAATGGCATCTTCGGTCTCAAGGCGGATAGCGCCAGGCCTAGTGACTCGTTTCACCCGGTAAGGGCCTTCCCACTTCGGTGTCAACTTGTTGGAATCCTTGGCAGACTGAACACGCCGAAGAACAAGGTCACCTTCCTCGAGACTTCTGGAATTAACTTTGCGGCTATGGTAGCGGCGCAAAGCTTGCTGGTAGCGAGCAGCTCGTACAGCAGCCTGAAGACGGTCTTCCTCAAGGAGTAGCGCGTCATCTTGTCGCAGCTGCTCTTGCTCAAGCTCATCATAAGCGAGCACTCGAGGTGACCCGTATACGAGTTCTGTGGGGAGAACTGCCTCTGCTCCATAGACTAGAGCGAAAGGTGTCTGGCCAGTGGCTCGATTTGGCGTCATCCTGATCGACCATAGAACCACCGGCAGCTCCTCGATCCAGTTTCTTCCGCACTTGTGCAGCCTGTCGAAAGTTCTGGTCTTGAGCCCGCGCAGCACTTCAGCATTTGCCCTCTCCGCTTGACTGTTGCTTCTCAGGTGAGCAACAGAAGCGAAGCAGGCCTTGGCGCCAAGATCTTGGACATACTGCATGAAGGTGCGGCTCGTAAATTGCGTACCGTTGTCGGTGATTATCCTGTTAGGGATCCCGAAGCGGCAAACAATCGACCTGAAGAACTTGACTGCTGACTGTGCTGTCACCTTCCTTACTGGTTCCACTTCCGGCCACTTTGTGAACTTGTCGATTGCAACGTACAAGTACTCAAAGCCCCCAACTGCTCGGGGAAAGGGGCCGAGGATGTCGAGCCCCCAGACCGAAAATGGCCAGGATAAAGGGATCGTCTGGAGAGCTTGAGCTGGTTGGTGTATCTGCTTGGAATGGAACTGGCACGCTTCACACTTGGTTACTTGTGCAGTTGCATCCTGGAGGGCTGTCGGCCAAAAGAAACCTTGCCGGAATGCTTTGCCGGCAAGTGCTCTTGCGCCAATGTGGTGACCACATATGCCTCCATGTATCTCTGCCAACAGCTTTTGTCCGTCTTCCCGGTGAATACACTTCAATTTCACACCGTTGAGTCTTCTTCTGTACAGTGTCTTGTCGACAAACTGGTACATACTTGACTGCCGGGCTACTCTTTCCGCTTCTTCTTGCTCTTCGGGAAGTTCTCCTGTCTGAAGGAAACAGACAATCTGCTGTGCCCATGCTGGAGCTTGTGGCTCGACAACAAGGACTAAAGGCAAATCTGCTGCTGCGGGAACGTCCGCTTCTACGGCGAGAACCTG
>NW_021179088.1:0-4107 GCF_002162155.2 Triticum dicoccoides | reverse complement strand
TGTCAAAAACAGAACAGTCTGTAGCAATCTGTAACTAACGCAAACTTTTGGAACTCTAAAAATCCTAAAAAAATAGGAAGTCCTGGAACATTTTTTTATTGATCAGAAGCAAAAAGAATCAACGCAAAAGCACGTTCCTGTGATTTAACAAAATTAAATTCATGCGCGCAAAGTTTCTGTTTTTCAGCAGAATCAAATCAACTATCATCATAGGTTATCCTATAGGTTCTACTTGGCACAAACACTAATTAAAAGATAAAAACACATCTAAACAGAAGGTATATGCAAGATTTATTACTAAACAGGAGCAAAAAGAAAAAACATAAAGAAAAATTGGGTTGCCTCCCAACTAGCGCTATCGTTTAACGCCCCTAGCTAGGCATAAAAACAAAGATAGATCTAACGAGTGCCCTCTTTGGCACTAAATTCATAAGTAGCCCGCATGATAGATTCATAAGGTAATTTGACTTTCTTTCTTGGAAAGTGCTCCATGCCTTCCTTTAATGGAAATTGGAATCTAATATTCCCTTCCTTCATATCAATAATCGCGCCAATCGTTCTAAGGAAAGGTCTACCAAGAATAATAGGGCAAGAAAGATTGCAATCTATATCAAGAACGATAAAATCTATGGGCACCAAATTTCTATTTGCAACAATGAAAACATCATTGATCCTTCCCATTGTCTTTTTAATGGTGGAATCCGCAAGGTACAAATTTAACACAATCATCAAGATCATGGAAACCTAGAATATCACATAAAGTTTTCGGAATTGTGGAAACACTAGCACCCAAATCACACAAAGCAAAACACTCATAATCTTTACTTCTAATTTTTATAGTAGGTTCCCACTCATCATTAAGTTTTCTAGGTATAGAAACTTCCAAATTAAGTTTTTCATCATAAGATTGCATCAAGGCATCAACAATATGTTTGGTAAAATCTTTGTTTTGACTATAAACATGAGGAGAATTAACAACGGATTGCAACAAGGAAATACAACCTTTTAAAGAACAATTATCATAATCAAATTCCTTGAAATCCGAGATAGTAGGTTCAATGTTATTTGAAGTTGTGACCTCTCCAATCTCACTTTTACCAAATTTAGCATCAAGATCTAAAGACTTCGAATTCTTGGGACGCCTTCTAGGCAAAGTTGATTCATCATCAGTCCCATAATCATCAAAATTCATATTGCAAAACATAGATTTAATAGGAGACGCATCAATAACTTTAAGATCTTCATCATTATTTTCATGGAAACTAGAAGAACATGCTTTTATAAAGCTATCTTTCTTAGCACGCAATTTAGCGGTTCTTTCCTTACACTCATCAATGGAAATTATCATTACTTTGAGAGACTCATTGATATCATGCTTAGGAGGAGAAGATCTAAGTTTAAGAGAATCAACATCAAGCGAAAGTCTATCAACGTTCCTAGCCAAATCATCAACTTTGAGCAATTTTTCTTCAAGCAAAGCATTAAAATTCTTTTGAGAAATCATAAATTCTTTCACATTATTCTCAAAATCAGAGGGCATCTTATTAAAATTACCATAAGAATTCTTGTAGGAATTTCCATAATTATTAGAGGGATTACTAGGGAACGGTCTAGCATTAAAGTTTCCTCTATAAGCATTGTTTCCAAAACTATTCCTACCAACAAAATTCATATCCATGGATTCATTATTATTCTCAATCAAGGAAGACAAAGGCATATCATTGGGATCAAGAGGAGTATTTTTAGTAGCAAACAATTTCATAAGTTCATCCATAATTCCACTCAAAACATTGATTTCTTCTATAGCATGCACTTTTTTACTAGAAGATCTTTTGGTGTGCCATTGAGAATAATTAGCCATAATATTATCAAGTAGTTTTGTAGCATCTCCAAACGTGATTTCCATAAACGTGCCTCCCGCGGCCGAATCTAAGAGATTTCTAGAAGCAAAGTTCAAATCGGCATAAAAATTTTGTATGATCATCCATAAGTTCAAATCATGAGTAGGGCAATTACGAAGCATCAATTTCATTATTTCTCAAGATTGGGAAACATGCTCATGATAAATTTGTTTAAAATTCATAATATCGTTCCTAAGAGTGATAATCTTAGCGGGGGGAAAATACTTAGAGATAAAAGCATCTCTGCACCTGTTCCAAGAATCAATACTATTTTTAGGCAAAGACGAAAACCAAACTTTAGCACGATCTCTAAGTGAAAACGGAAATAACTTCAATTTGACAATATTGTTATCCGTATCTTTCTTCTTTTGCATATCACACAAACGAACGAAGTTGTTTAGATGAGTAGCGGCATCTTCACTAGGAAGGCCGGCGAATTGATCTTTCATAACAAGATTCAGCAAAGCAGTATTGATTTCACAAGACTCAACATCATTAAGAGGAGCAATCGGAGTACTAAGAAAATCATTATTTTTGGTATTCGAGAAATCACACAATTTGGTATTATCTTGCGCCATGGCAACAAGTAATCCAACACACAAGCAAACAGAAAAAGGCAAGCAAAAAGAGAGGAGGAGATTGGGAAAGAGAGGGCGAATAAAACGGCAAGGGTGAAGTGGGGGAGAGGAAAACGAGAGGCAAATGGCAAATAATATAAATGCGAGGGAGATGGGTTTGTGATGGGTACTTGGTATGTCTTGACTTGAGCGAAGACGTCCCCGGCAACGGCGCCAGAAATCCTTCATGCTACGTATTACAAAGGGGACCAATAAACGAGGATCAAGGTATATTCCATCAACCGAACTGATTGCATCCATATCCGCGGTTAGACATAAGTAAGCATAGATTAAACATACTCAGACATAGATAATAAGCGTACACGTACACAAGCATAGTTCAACCGTTGTTAAGCATGCTCAAGCGTACATAGTTCGATCCCACATTCATCTCACAAGCCGGCACGATCCTTAACCTTCTCTAGGTACTCGGCGTACGCATCGTGCTCCACCCTGTGAGCATACTTCTGCTTGAAGGAGCCAACGACCCGTCCTCTTGCATGCGCCAGAACACTTTGATACGCGTCATGAAGCTTGTGCTTGCAAAATGGGCATCGATAGCCGCCGTTACAGGTCCTAATATGCCTGTTATGCATTCCCGCATAAAAGCTCCCTCAAGATTTGCCTCTTGTACCTCCTCTGGACATCTTCATCATCGCTGTCCACATCGTTAGACAACACATATACAAATAGTAAAAAAAACGTGGCATCAAATTAATGGTTACAAACTAATCTCTAGCGAACATTTCGCAGTTGCCAAAAATTGGCATCAAATCAATTATTACATGCCGTGAAGTAGGATTAGGAATTTATGGCTATTTATTTATACATATCCAGAGATTATGGTTTGATTTTTAAGCACATTTGTCTATGTATAGACCAATCTTGAAGAAAATAATGGCACAAACATATGTAGGTCCTTCAAAATCAATTGTCAAGTCCTGGCTAGGAATTATTAGCACGAACAATAACCCTAGTCGGATTACTAGCAGAAATCATTTCCACAGATGAAACAACTAATCACTTATCACTTGTACCATTCAAACAATCAATACACTACACGGATCTAACGAAACTTACTCAGATTTCATGGATTGGCAGAACATAACCATAGGATTTCTATTCCAAAAAGGGGGAGGCAAGAGTAACCAGAGAAACCCTGGGATCTATTTGACACATAAATGGGTATAGATGACTAACCAGTTGTCCGCCGTTGTCGGAGTTGTCGCCGGAGTGGTCGTTGGAGTCGTCACCAGAGTCGGTGTGGAACTCCGCCTTTGGTTGTGGAATCTTGACGCCGTCAATGACGTCAGGTTGTAGCGATAACTCGCCGGTGGTGATGGCAACCTCTGTCTCCATCTACACGTCGTGCTCCGGTGCTTTAGCAGCCCCGGCATTGCCAGTCCCTCCGATGGGTGCTACGTCTTGAGCTTGCGTTGGTTTTCCTCGAAGAGGAGAGGGTGATGCAGCAATAGTAGCGTAAGTATTTTCCTTAGTTTTTGAGAACCAAGGTATCAATCCAGTAGGAGGCTCCTCAAAAGTCCCATGCACCTACACAAACAAACTGAGAACTCGCAACCAACACGATA
>NW_021179087.1:33097-36605 GCF_002162155.2 Triticum dicoccoides | reverse complement strand
GTTGCAAACGCCCGACACGCGTGTCTGGGTTGTGCCCCCCCTCACGGCGGCGCCGCCGCCGTCACCTGGAGGGGGAAACGGACGCGTGGGGTCTACACGGAGGGGATCTTGCTGTGGGTCTGGCCCGGATGTTGCTCCAAAGTGTTCCTATGGGCTGACCTAACACAACCGGGTGGGGAGGTCCACTGGTCAAAGCCCGTCCGTGCAAAGTCAAAGGGCTAGATCCCGTGGTCAAACGCTACAGGGTTAGGCGGGACGGGGGCACTGGGGGTAGCAATGCCACCGGAGCTTCGCACCGGGCCCTCATACAAGCGGAGTGGTGTGGTGGCATATCCGAAGAGGCGGGACACGTCTCCGATGGGTGCCCCCCCCCTCACGGACGGCGATGACACGGTAGTAGACGTTATGCGGTAACGATGCAGCGTCAATATTACTAAATACTCGGAGCGCGATATAATCATGAGTTTTTTTGCACGACGTGGGCACATGTGCTATAGGAACGATGGTATTTTTTCATAAGTTTTGGTGATGGAGAAGTATCCGAAAAATTCCCTCTACGCGGATTGCCCTTCGGCTGTCTATGGCTGTGGCCGGCGGCCTTCGGGGGCTAGCATGCCGCCAAATCTTGCGTAGGCGGCCTCTCACAAGTCTGGAAGTGTTGTGGCGGTTGCAAACGCCCGGCACGCGTGTTCGGGGTGTGCCCCCCCTCACGGTGGCGCCGCCGCCGGCACCTGGAGGGGGGAAACGGACGCGTGGGGTCTACACGGAGGGGTTCTCATACATGCGGGGTGGTGTGGTGGCATGTCCGAAGAGGCGGGACGCGTCTCCGGGGCGTGGCCCCCCCTCATTGACGGCGATGACACGGTAGTAGACGTTCTGCGGTAACGATGCGACGTCAATATAACTAAATACTCGGAGCACGATAAAATCATGAATTTTTTTGCACGACGTGGGCACATGTGCTATAGGAACGATGGTATTTTTTTCATATTTTTTGGTGATGGAGAAGTATCCGAAAAATTCCCTCTACGCGGATTGCCCTTCGCGCGTCTACGGCTGTGGCCGGCGGCCTCCGAGGGCTAGCATGCCGCCAAATCTTGCGTAGGCGGCCTCTCACAAGTCTGGAAGTGTTGTGGTGGTTTCAAACGCCCGGCACGCGTGTCCGGGGTGTGCCCCCCTCATGGACGGCGCCGCCAAATCTTGCGTAGGCGGCCTCTCACAAGTCTGGAAGTGTTGTGGCAGTTGCAAACGCCCGACACGCGTGTCCGGGGTGTGCCTCCCCTCACGAACGGCGCCGCCGCCGGCACCTGGAGGGGGGAAACGGACGCGTGGGGTCTACACGGAGGGGATCTTGCTGTGGGTCTGGCCCGGATGTTGCTCCAAAGTGTTCCTATGGGCTGACCTAACACAACCGGGTGGGGAGGTCCACTGGTCAAAGCCCGTCCGTGCAAAGTCAAAGGGCTAGATCCCGTGGTCAAACGCTACAGGGTTAGTCGGGACGGGGGCACTGGGGGGTAGCAATGCCACTGGAGCGTCGCACCGGGCCCTCATACATGCGGGGTGGTGTGGTGGCATGTCCGAAGAGGCGGGACGCGTCTCCGGGGCGTGCCCCCCCCTCACGGACGGCGATGACATGGTAGTAGACGTTCTACGGTAACGTAGCGGCGTCAATATTACTAAATACTCGGAGCACGATAAAATCATGAGTTTTTTTTGCACGACGTGGGCACATGTGCTATCGGAACGATCGTATTTTTTCATAAATTTTGGTAATGGAGAAGAATCCGAAAAATTCCCTCTACGCGGATTGCCCTTCGCGCGTCTACGGCGGTGGCCGGCGGCCTCCGGGAGCTAGCATGCCGCCACATCTTGCGTAGGCGGCCTCTCACAAGTCTGGAAGTGTTGTGGCAGTTGCAAACGCCCGACACGCGTGTCTGAGGTGTGCCCCCCTCACGGACGGCGCCGCCACCGGCACCTGGAGGGGGGAAACGGACGGGTGGGGTCTACACGAAGGGGATCTTGCAGTGGGTCTGGCCCGGATGTTGCTCCAAAGTGTTCCTATGGGCTGACCTAACACAACTGGGTGGGGAGGTCCACTGGTCAAAGCCCGTCCGTGCAAAGTCAAAGGGCTAGATCCCGTGGTCAAACGCTACAGGGTTAGGCGGGACGGGGGCACTGGGGGTAGCAATGCCACAAGAGCGTCACACCGGGCCCTCATACATGCGGGGTGGTGTGGTGGCATGTCCGAAGAGGCGGGACGCATCTCCGGGGCGTGGCCCCCCCTCACGGACGGCGATGACACGGTAGTAGACGTTCTGCGGTAACGATGCGACGTCAATATAACTAAATACTCGGAGCACGATAAAATCATGAGTTTTTTTGCACGACGTGGGCACATGTGCTATAGGAACGATGGTATTTTTTCATAATTTTTGGTGATGGAGAAGTATCCGAAAAATTACCTCTACGTGGATTGCCCTTCGCGCGTCTACGGCTGTGGCCGGCGGCCTCCAGGGGCTAGCATGCCGCCAAATCTTGTGTAGGCGGCCTCTCACAAGTCTGGAAGTGTTGTGGCGGTTGCAAACGCCCGGCACGCGTGTCCGGGGTGTGACTCCCCTCACGAACGGCGCCGCCGCCGGCACCTGGAGGGGGGAAATGGACGCGTGGGGTCTACACGGAGGGGATCTTGCTGTGGGTCTGGCCCGGATGTTGCTCCAAAGTGTTCCTATGGGCTGACCTAACACAACCGGGTGGGGAGGTCCACTGGTCAAAGCTCGTCCGTGCAAAGTCAAAGGGCTAGATCCCGTGGTCAAACGCTACAGGGTTAGGCGGGACGGGGGCACTGGGGGGTAGCAATGCCACTGTTGCGTCGCACCGGGCCCTCATACATGCGGGGTGGTGTGGTGGCATGTCCTAAGAGGCGGGACGCGTCTCCGGGGCGTGGTCCCCCCTCACGGACGGCGATAACACGGTAGTAGACGTTCTGCGGTAACGAAGCGGCGTCAATATTACTAAATACTCGGAGCGCGATAAAATCATTAGTTTTTTTGCACGACGTGGGCACATGTGCTATAGGAACGATGGTATTTTTTCATAATTTTTCGTGATGGAGAAGTATCCGAAAAATTCCCTCTACGCGGATTGCCCTTCGCGCGTCTACGGCTGTGGCCGGCGGCCTCCGGGGGCTAGCATACCGCCAAATCTTGCGTAGGCGGCCTCTCGCAAGTCTGAAAGTGTTGTGGCAGTTGCAAACGCCCAGCACGCGTGTCCGGGGTGTGCCCCCCTCATGGACGGCGCCGCCGCCGGCACCTGGAGGGGGGAAACGGACGCGTGGGGTCTACACGGAGGGGATATTGCTGTGGGTCTGGCCCGGATGTTGCTCCAAAGTGTTCCTATGGGCTGACCTAACACAACCGGGTGGGGAGGTCCACTAGTCAAAGCCCGTCCGTGCAAAGTCAAAGGGCTAGATCCCGTGGTCAAACGCTACAGGGTTAGTCGGGACGGGGGC
>NW_021179087.1:14632-30381 GCF_002162155.2 Triticum dicoccoides | reverse complement strand
GGGGTCTACACGGAGGGGATCTTGCTGTGGGTCTGGCCCGTATGTTGCTCCAAAGTGTTCCTATGGGCTGACCTAACACAACCGGGTGGGGAGGTCCACTGGTCAAAGCCCGTCTGTGGAAAGTCAAAGGGCTAGATCCCGTGGTCAAACGCTACACGGTTAGGCGGGACGGGGGCACTTGGGGGGGGGTAGCAATGCCATAGGAGCGTCGCACCGGCCCTCATACATGCGGGGTGGTGTGGTGGCATGTACGAAGAGGCGGGACGCGTCTCCGGGGCGTGGCCCCCCCTCACGGACGGCGATGACACGGTAGTAGACGTTCTGCGATAACGATGCAGCGTCAATATTACTAAATACTCGGAGCGCGATAAAATCATGAGTTTTTTTGCACGACGTGGGCACATGTGCTATAGGAACGATGGTATTTTTTCATAATTTTTGGTGATGGAGAAGTATCCGAAAAATTGCCTCTACGCGGATTGCCCTTCGCGCGTCTACGGCTGTGGCCGGCGGCCTCCGGGGGCTAGCATGCCACCAAATCTTGCGTAGGTGGCCTCTCACAAGTCTGGAAGTGTTGTGGCGGTTGCAAACGCCCGGCACGCGTGTCCGGGGTGTGCCCCCCCTCACGGACGGCGGCGCCGCCGGCACCTGGAGGGGGGAAACGGACGCGTGGGGTCTACACGGAGGGGATCTTGCTGTGGGTCTGGCCCGGATGTTGCTCCAAAGTGTTCCTATGGGCTGACCTGACACAACCGGGTGGGGAGGTCCACTGGTCAAAGCATGTCCATGCAAAGTCAAAGGGCTAGATCCCGTGGTCAAACGTTACAGGGTTAGGCAGGACCGGGGCACTGGGGGTAGCAATGCCACCGGAGCGTCGCACCAGGCCCTCATACATGCGGGGTGGAGTGGTGGCATGTCCGAAGAGGCGGGACGCGTCTCCGGGGCGTGGCCCCCCCTCACGGACGGTGATGACATGGTAGTACACATTCTGCGGTAACGATGCGGTGTCAATATTACTAAATACTCGGAGCACGATAAAATCATGAGTTTTTTGCACGACGTGGGCCCATGTGCTATAGGAACGACGGTATTTTTTCATAATATTTGGTGATGGAGAAGTATCCGAAAAATTCCCTCTACGCGGATTACCCTTCACGCGTCTATGGCTGTGGCCGCCGGCCTCCGGGGGCTAGCATGCCGCCAAATCTTGCGTAGGCGGCCTCTCACAAGTCTGGAAGTGTTGTGGCAGTTGCAACCCCCAGCACGCGTGTCTGGGGTGTGCCCCCCCTCACGGACGGCGCCGCCGCCGGCACCTGGAGGGGGGAAACGGACGCGTGGGGTCTACACGGAGGGGATCTTGCTGTGGGTCTGGCCCAGATGTTGCTCCAAAGTGTTCCTATGGGCTGACTTAACACAACCGGGTGGGGAGGTCCACTGGTCAAAGCCCGTCCGTGCAAAGTCAAAGGGCTAGATCCCGTGGTCAAATGCTATAGGGTTAGGCGGGACGGGGGCACTGGGGGTAGCAATGCCACCGGATCGTCGCACCGGGCCCTCATACATGCGGGGTGGTGTGGTGGCATGTACGAAGAGGCGGGACGCGTCTCCGGGGCGTGGCCCCCCCTCACGGACGGCGATGACACGGTAGTAGACGTTCTGTGCTAACGATGCGGCGTCAATATTACTCAATACTCCGAGCGCGATAAAATCATGAGTTTTTTTTCACGACGTTGGCACATGTTCTATAGGAACGATGGTATTTTTTCATAATTTTTGGTGATGGAGAAGAATCCGAAAAATTGCCTCTACGCGGATTGCCCTTCGCGCGTCTACGTCTGTGGCCGGCGGCCTCCGGGGGCTAGCATGCCACCAAATCTTGCGTAGGCGGCCTCTCACAAGTCTGGAAGTGTTGTGGCGGTTGCAAACGCCCGGCACGCGTGTCCGGGGTGTGCCGTCCCTCACGGACGGCGCCGCCGCCAGCACCTGGAGGGGGGAAACGGACGCGTGGGGTCTACGCGGAGGGGATCTTGCTGTGGGTGTGGCCCGGATGTTACTCCAAAGTGTTCCTATGGGCTGACCTAACACAACCGGGTGGGGAGGTCCACTGGTCAAAGCCCGTCCATGCAAAGTCAAAGGGCTAGATCCCGTGGTCAAACGTTACAGGGTTAGGCGAGACGGGGGCACTGGGGGGTAGCAATGCCACCGGAGCGTCGCACCAGGCCCTCATACATGTGGGGTGGTGTGGTGGCATGTCCGAAGAGGCGGGACGCGTCTCCGGGGCGTGGCCCCCCCTCACGGACGGCGATGACACGGTAGTAGACATTCTGCGGTAACGATGCGGTGTCAATATTACTAAATACTCGGAGCGCGATAAAATCATGAGTTTTTTTGCACGACGTGGGCACATGTGCTATAGGAACGATGGTATTTTTTCATAATTTTTGGTGATGGAGAAGTATCCGAAAAATTCCCTCTACGCGGATTGCCCTTCGCGTGTCTACGGCTGTGGCCGACGGCCTCCTGGGGCTAGCATGCTGCCAAATCTTGCGTAGGCGGCCTCTCACAAGTCTGGAAGTGTTGTGGCGGTTGCAAACGCCCAGCACGCGTGTCCGGGGTGTACCCCCTCTCACGGACGGCGCCGCCGCCGGCACCTGGAGGGGGGAAACGGACGCGTGGGGTCTACACGGAGGGGATCTTGCTGTGGGTCTGGCCCGGATGTTGCTTCAAAGTGTTCCTATGGTCTGACCTAACCCAACCGGATGGGGAGGTCCACTAGTCAAAGCCCGTCCGTGCAAAGTCAAAGGGCTAGATCCCGTGGTCAAACGCTACAGGGTTAGGCGGGACGGGGGCACTGGGGTAGCAATGCCACCGGAGTGTCGCACCGGGCCCTCATACATGCGGGGTGGTGTGGTGGCATGTCCGAAGAGGCGGGACGCGTCTCCGGGGCGTGGCCCCCCCTCACGGACGGCGATGACACGGTAGTAGACGTTCTGTGGTAACGATGCGGCGTCAATATTACTAAATACTCGGAGCGCGATAAAATCATGAGTTTTTTTGCACGACGTGGGCACATGTGCTATAGGAACGATGGTATTTTTTTCATAATTTTTGGTGATGGAGAAGAATCCGAAAAATTCCCTCTACGCGGATTGCCCTTCGCGCGTCTACGGCTGTGGCCGGTGGCCTCCGGGGTGTGCCCCCTCTCACGGACGGCGCCGCCGCCGGCACCTGGAGGGGGGAAACGGACGTGTGGGGTCTACACGGAGGGGATCTTGCTGTGGGTCTAGCTCGGTTGTAGCTCCAAAGTGTTCCTATTGGCTGACCTAACAGAACCGGGTGGGGAGGTCCACTGGTCAGAGCCCGTCCGTGCAAAGTCAAAGGGCTAGATCCCGTGGTCAAACGCTACAGGGTTAGGCGGGACGGGGGCACTAGGGGTAGCAATGCCACCGGAGAGTCGAACCGGGCCCTCATACATGCGGGGTGGTGTGGTCGCATGTCCGAAGGGGTGGGACGCGTCTCCGGGGCGTGGCCCCCCCTCACGGACGGCGATGACACGGTAGTAGATGTTCTGCGGTAACGATGCGGCGTCAATATTACTAAATACTCGGAGCGTGATAAAATCATGAGTTTTTTTGCATGACGTGGGCACATGTGCTATAGGAACGATGGTATTTTTTCATAATTTTTGGTGATGGAGAAGTATCCTAAAAATTCCCTCTACGCGGATTGACCTTCGGGCGTCTACGGCTGTGGCCGGCGGCCTCCGGGGGCTAGCATGCCGCCAAATCTTGCGTAGGAGGCCTCTCACAAGTCTGGAAGTGTTGTGGCGGTTGCAAACGCCCGGCACGCGTGTCCGGGGTGTGCCCCCCCCTCACGGACGGTGCTGCCGCCGGCACCTGGAGGGGGGAAACGGACGCGTGGGGTCTACACGGAGGGGATCTTGCTGTGGGTCTGGCCCGGATATTGCTCCAAAGTGTTCCTATGGGCTGACCTAACACAACCGGGTGGGGAGGTCCACTAGTCAAAGCCCGTCCGTGCAAAGTCAAAGGGCTAGATCCCATGGTCAAACGCTACAGGGTTAGGCGGGACGGGGGCACTGGGGGTAGCAATGCCACAGGAGCATCGCACCGAGCCCTCATACATGCGGGGTGGTGTGGTGGCATGTCCGAAGAGGCGGGACGCGTCTCCGGGGCGTGGCCCCCCCTCACGGACGGCGATGACACGGTAGTAGACGTTCTGCGGTAACGATGCAGCGTCAATATTACTAAATACTCGCAGCGCGATAAAATCATGAGTTTTTTTGCACGACGTGGGCACATGTGCTATAGGAACAATGGTATTTTTTCATAATTTTTGGTGATGGAGAAGTATCCGAAAAATTCCCTGTACGCGGATTGCCCTTCGCGCGTCTACAGCTGTGGCCGGCGGCCTCCGGGGGCTAGCATGCCACCAAATCTTGCGTAGGCGGCCTCTCACAAGTCTGTAAGTGTTGTGGCGGTTGCAAACGCCCGGCACGCATGTCCGGGGTGTGCCCCCCCTCACGGACGGCGTCGCCGCCGGCACCTGGAGGGGGGAAACGGACGCGTGGGGTCTACACGGAGGGGATCTTGCTTTGGGTCTGGCCCGGATGTTGCTCCAAAGTGTTCCTATGGGCTGACCTAACACAACCGGGTGGGGAGGTCCACTGGTCAAAGCCCGTCCATGCAAAGTCAAAGGGCTAGATCCCGTGGTCAAACGTTACACGGTTAGGCGGGATGGGGGCACTGGGGGTAGCAATGCCACCGGAGCGTCGCACCAGGCCCTCATACATGCGGGGTCGTGTGGTGGCATGTCCGAAGAGGCGGGACGCGTCTCCGGGGCGTGGCCCCCCCTCACGGACGGCGATGACACGGTAGTAGACATTCTGCGGTAACGATGCGGCGTCAATATTACTAAATACTCGGAGCGCGATAAAATCATGAGTTTTTTTGCATGATGTGGGCACATGTGCTATAGGAACGATGGTATTTTTTCATAATTTTTGGTGATGGAGAAGAATCCAAAAAATTCCCTCTACGCGGATTGCCCTTCGCGCCTCTACGGTTGTGGCCGGCAGCCTCCGGGGGCTAGCATGCCGCCAAATCTTGCGTAGGCAGCCTCTCACAAGTCTGGAAGTGTTGTGGCGATTGCAAACGCACGGCACGCGTGTCCGGGGTGTGCCTCCCCTCACGGACGGCGCCGCCGCCGGCACCTGGAGGGGGGAAACGGACGCGTGGGGTCTAGACGGAGGGCATCTTGCAGTGGGTCTGGCCCGGATGTTGCTCCAAAGTGTTCCTATGGGCTGACCTAACACAACCGGGTGGGGAGGTCCACTGGTCAAAGCCCGTCCGTGCAAAGTCAAAGGGCTAGATCCCGTGGTCAAACGCTATAGGGTTAGGCGGGACGGGGGCACTGGGGGATAGCAATGCCACCGGAGCGTCGAACCGGGCCCTCATACATGTGGGGTGGTGTGGTGGCATGTCCGAAGAGGCGGGACGCGTCTCCGGGGCGTGGCCCCCCCCTCACGGACGGCGATGACACGGTAGTAGATGTTCTGCGGTAATGATGCGGCGTCAATATTACTAAATACTCGGAGCGCGATAAAATCATGAGTTTTTTTGCATGACGTGGGCACATGTGCTATAGGAACGATGGTATTTTTTCATAATTTTTGGTGATGGAGAAGTATCCTAAAAATTCCCTCTACGCGGATTGCCCTTCGGGCGTCTACGGCTGTGGCCGGCGGCCTCCGGGGGCTAGCATGCCGCCAAATCTTGCGTAGGCAGCCTCTCACAAGTCTGGAAGTGTTGTGGCAGTTGCAAACGCCCGGCACGCGTGTCTGGGGTGTGCCCCCCCTCACGGACGGCGCCCCGCCGGCACCTGGAGGGGGGAAACGGACGCGTGGGGTCTGCACGGAGGGGATCTTGCTGTGGGTCTGGCCCAGATGTTGCTCCAAAGTTTTCCTATGGGCTGACCTAACACAACCGAGTGGGGAGGTCCACTGGTCAGAGCCCGTCCGTGCAAAGTCAAAGGGCTAGATCCCGTGGTCAAACGCTACAGGGTTAGGCGGGACGGGGGCACTGGGGGTAGCAATGCCACCGGAGAGTCGAACCGGGCCCTCATACATGCGGGGTGGTGTGCTCGCATGTCCGAAGAGGTGGGACGCGTCTCCGGGGCGTGGCCCCCCCTCACGGACGGCAATGACAAGGTAGTAGATGTTCTGCGGTAACGATGCGGCGTCAATATTACTAAATACTCGGAGCGTGATAAAATCATGAGTTTTTTTGCATGACGTGGGCACATGTGCTATAGGAACGATGGTATTTTTTCATAATTTCTGGTGATGGAGAAGTATCCTAAAAATTCCCTCTACGCGGATTGACCTTCGGGCGTCTACGGTTGTGGCCGGTGGCCTCCGGGGGCTAGCATGCCGCCAAATCTTGCGTAGGAGGCCTCTCACAAGTCTGGAAGTGTTGTGGAGGTTGCAAACGCCCGGCACGCGTGTCCGGGGTGTGCCCCCCCTCATGGACGGCGCCGCCGCCAGCACCTGGAGGGGGGAAACGGACGCGTGGGGTCTACACGGAGGGGATCTTGCTGTGGGTCTGGCCCAGATGTTGCTCCAAAGTGTTCCTATGGGCTGACCTAACACAGCCGGGTGGGGAGGTCCACTGGTCAAAGCCCGTCCGTGCAAACTCAAAGGGCTAGATCCCATGGTCAAACGCTACAGGGTTACGCGGGACGGGGGCACTGGGGGGTAGCAATGCCACAGGAGCGTCGCACCGGGCCCTCATACATGCGGGGTGGTGTGGTGGCATGTCCGAAGAGGCGGGACGCGTCTCCGGGGTGTGGCCCCCCCTCACGAACGGCGATGACACGGCAGTAGACGTTCTGCGGTAACGATGCGGCGTCAATATTACTAAATACTCGAAGCGCGATAAAATCATGAGTTTTTTTACACGACGTGGGCACATGTGCTATAGGAACGATGGTATTTTTTCATAATTTTTGGTATGGAGAAGTATCCGAAAAATTCCCTCTACGCGGATTGCCCTTCGCGCGTCTACAGCTGTGGCCGGCGGCCTCCGGGGGCTAGCGTGCCACCAACTCTTGCGTAGGCGGCCTCTCACAAGTCTGGAAGTGTTGTGGTGGTTGCAAACGCCCGGCACGCATGTCCGGGGTGTGCCCCCCCTCACGGACGGCGCCGCCGCCGGCACCTGGAGGGGGGAAACGGACGCGTGGGGTCTACACGGAGGGGATCTTGCTGTGGGTCTGGCCCGGATGTTGCTCCAAAGTGTTCCTATGGGCTGACCTAACACAACCGAGTGGGTAGGTCCACTGGTCAAAGCCCGTCCATGCAAAGTCAAAGGGCTAGATCCCATGGTCAAACGTTACAGGGTTAGGCGGGACGGGGGCACTGGGGGGTAGCAATGCCACCGGAGCGTCGCACCAGGCCCTCATACATGCAGGGTGGTGTGGTGGCATGTCCGAAGAGGCGGGACGCATCTCCGGGGCGTGGCCCCCCTCACGGACGGCGATGACACGGTAGTAGACATTCTGCGGTAACGATGCGGTGTCAATATTACTAAATACTCGGAGCGCGATAAAATCATGAGTTTTTTTTTCACGACGTGGGCACATGTGGTATAGGAACGATAGTATTTTTTCATAATTTTTGGTGATGGAGAAGTATCCGAAAAATTGCCTCTACGCGGATTGCCCTTCGCGCGTCTACGGGTGTGGCCGGCGGCCTCCGGGGGCTAGCATGCCGCCAAATCTTGCATAGGCGGCCTCTCACAAGTCTGGAAGTGTTGTGGCGGTTGTAAATGCCCGGCACGCATGTTCGGAGTGTGCCCCCCCTCACGGACGGCGCCGCCGCCGGCACCTGGAGGGGGGAAACGGACGCGTGGGGTCTACACGGAGGGGATCTTACTGTGGGTCTGGCCCGGATGTTGCTCCAAAGTGTTCCTATGGGCTGACCTAACACAACCGGGTGGGGAGGTCCACTGGTCAAAGCCCGTCCGTGGAAAGTCAAAGGGCTAGATCCTGTGGTCAAACGCTACAGGGTTAAGCGGGACGGGGGCACTGGGGGGGTAGCAATGCCATAGGAGCGTCGCACCGGGCCCTCATACATGCGGGGTGGTGTGGTGGCATGTCTGAAGAGGCGGGACGCGTCTCCGGGGCGTGGCCCCCCCTCATGGACGGCGATGACACGGTAGTAGACGCTCTGCGGTAACGATGCGGCGTCAATATTACTAAATACTCGGAGCGCGATAAAATCATGAGTTTTTTTGCACGACGTGGGCACATGTGCTATAGGAACGACGGTATTTTTTCATAATTTTTGGTGATGGAGAAGTATCCGAAAAATTCCCTCTACGCGGATTGCCCTTCACGCGTCTACGTCTGTGGCCGGCGGCCTCCGGGGGCTAGCATGCCACCAAATCTTGCGTAGGCGGCCTCTCACAAGTCTGGAAGTGTTGTGGTGGTTACAAACGCCCGGCACGCGTGTCCGGGGTGTCCCCCCCCTCACGGACGGCGCCGCCGCCGGCACCTGGAGGGGGGAAACGGACGCGTGGGGTCTACACGGAGGGGATCTTGCTGTGGGTCTGTCCCGGATGTTGCTCCAATGTGTTCCTATGGGCTGACCTAACACAACCGGGTGGGGAGGTCCACTAGTCAAAGCCTGTCCATGCAAAGTCAAAGGGCTAGATCCCGTGGTCAAACGTTACAGGGTTAGGCAGCACCGGGGCACTGGAGGGTAGCAATGCCACCGGAGCGTCGCACCAGGCCCTCATACATGCAGGGTGGAGTGGTGGCATGTTCCAAGAGGCGGGACGCGTCTCCGGGGCGTGGCCCCCCCTCACGGACGGCGATGACACGGTAGTACACATTCTGCGGTAACGATGCGGCGTCAATATTACTAAATACTCGGAGCACGATAAAATCATGAGTTTTTTTGCACGACGTGGGCCCATGTGCTATAGGAACGATGTTATTTTTTCATAATTTTTGGTGATGGAAAAGTATCCGAAAAATTCCCTCTACGCGGATTACCCTTCACGCGTCTATGGCTGTGGCCGGCGGCCTCCGGGGGCTAGCATGCCGCCAAATCTTGCGTAGGCGGCCTCTCAGAAGTCTGGAAGTGTTGTGGCGGTTGCAAACGCCCGGCACGCATGTCTGGGGTGTGCCCCCCTCACGGACGGCGCCGCGGCCGGCACCTGGAGGGGGGAAACGGACACGTGGGGTCTACACGGAGGGGATCTTGCTGTGGGTCTGGACCAGATGTTGCTCCAAAGTGTTCCTATGGGCTGACCTAACACAACCGGGAGGGGAGGTCCACTGGTCAAAGCCCGTCCGTGCAAAGTCAAAGGGCTAGATCCCGTGGTCAAACGCTATAGGCTTAGGCGGGACGGGGGCACTGGGGGTAGCAATGCCACCGGAGCGTCGCACCGGGCCCTCATACATGCGGGGTGGTGTGGTGGCAGGTCCGAAGAGGCGGGACGCGACTCCGGGGCGTGGCCCCCCCTCACGGACGACGATGACACGGTAGTAGACGTTCTGTGGTAACGATGCGACGTCAATATTACTAAATACTCGGAGCGCGATAAAATCATGAGTTTTTTGGCACGACGTGGGCACATGTGCTATAGGAACGATGGTATTTTTTCATAATTTTTGGTGATGGAGAAGTATCCAAAAAATTCCCTCTACGCGGATTGCCCTTTGCGCGTCTACGGGTGTGGCCGGCGGCCTCCGGGGGCTAGCATGCTGCCAAATCTTGCGTAGGCGGCCTCTCACAAGTCTGGAAGTGTTGTGGCGGTTGCAAACGCCCGGCACGCGTGTCCGGGGTGTGCCCCCTCTCACGGACGGCGCCGCCGCCGGCACCTTGAGGGGGGAAACGGACGCGTGGGGTCTACACAGAGGGGATCTTGCTGTGGGTCTGGCCCAGATGTTGCTTCAAAGTGTTCCTATGGTCTGACCTAACACAACCGGGTGGGGAGGTCCACTGGTCAAAGCCCGTCCGTGCAAAGTCAAAGGGCTAGATCCCGTGGTCAAACGCTACAGGGTTAGGCGGGACGGGGACACTGGGGGTAGCAATGCCACCGGAGTGTCGCACCGGGCCCTCATACATGGGGGGTGGTGTGGTGGCATGTCCGAAGAGGCGGGACGCGTCTCCGGGGCGTGGCCCCCCCTCACGGACGGCGATGACACGGTAGTAGACATTCTGCGGTAACGATGCGGTGTCAATATTACTAAATACTCGGAGCGCGATAAAATCATGAGTTTTTTTGCACGACGTGGGCACATGTGCTATAGGAACGATGGTATTTTTTTCATAATTTTTTTGTGATGGGGAAGTATCCAAAAAATTCCCTCTACGCGGATTGCCCTTCGCGCGTCTACGGCTGTGGCCGGCGGCCTCTGGGGGCTAGCATGCCACCAAATCTTGCGTAGGCGGCCTCTCACAAGTCTGGAAGTGTTGTGGCGGTTGCAAACGCCTGGCACGCGTGTCCGGGGTGTGCCCCCCTCACGGACGGCGCCGCCGCCGGCACCTAGAGGGGGGAAACGGACGCGTGGGGTCTACACGGAGGGGATCTTGCAGTGGGTCTGGCCCGGATGTTGCTCCAAAGTGTTCCTATGGGCTGACCTAACACAACCGGGTGGGGAGGTCCACTGGTCAAAGCCCGTCCATGCAAAGTCAAAGGGCTAGATCCCATGGTCAAACGTTACAGGGTTAGGCGGGACGGGGGCACTGGGGGGTAGCAATGCCACCGGAGCGTCGCACCAGGCCCTCATACATGCGGGGTGGTGTGGTGGCATGTCCGAAGAGGCGGGACGCGTCTCCGGGGCATGGCCCCCCCTCACGGACGGCGATGACACGGTAGTAGACATTCTGCGGTAACGATGCGGTGTCAATATTACTAAATACTCGGAGCGCGATAAAATCATGAGTTTTTTTGCACGATGTGGGCACATGTGCTATAGGAACGATGGTATTTTTTCATAATTTTTGGTGATGAGAAGTATCCGAAAAATTCCTTCTACGCGGATTGCCTTTCGCGCGTCTACGGCTGTGGCCGGCGGCCTCCGGGGGCTAGCGTGCCGCCAAATCTTGCGTAGGCGGCCTCTCACAAGTCTGGAAGTGTTGTGGTGGTTGCAAACGCCTGGCACGCGTGTCCGGGGTGTGCCCCCGCTCGCGGACGGCGCCGCCGCCGGCACCTGGAGGGGGGAAACGGACGCGTGGGGTCTGCACGGAGGGGATCTTGCTGTGGGTCTGGCCCGGATGTTGCTCCAAAGTGTTCCTATGGGCTGACCTAACACAACCGGGTGGGGAGGTCCACTGGTCAAAGCCCGTTCGTGCTAAGTCAAAGGGCTAGATACCGTGGTCAAACGCTACAGGGTTAGGCGGGGCGGGGGCACTGGGGGTAGCAATGCCACTGGAGCGTCGCACCGGGCCCTCATACATGCGGGGTGGTGTGGTGGCATGTCCGAAGAGGCGGGACGCGTCTCCGGGGCGTGGCCCCCCTCACGGACGGCGATGACACGGTAGTAGACGTTCTACGGTAACGATGCGGTGTCAATATTACTAAATACTCAGAGCGCGATAAAATCATGAGTTTTTTTTTCACGACGTGGGCACATGTGCTATAGGAACGATGGTATTTTTTCATAATTTTTGGTGATGGAGAAGTATCCCAAAAATTGCCTCTACGCGGATTGCCTTTCGAGCGTCTACTGCTGTGGCCGGCGGCCTCCGGGGGCTAGCATGCCGCCAAATCTTGCGTAGGCGGCCTCTCACAAGTCTGGAAGTGTTGTGGCGGTTGCAAATGCCCGGCACGCGTGTCCGGGGTGTGCCCCCCTCACGGACGGCGCCGCCGCCGGCACCTGGAGGGGGGAAACGGACGCGTGGGGTCTACACGGAGGGGATCTTGCTGTGGGTCTGGCCAAGATGTTGCTTCAAAGTGTTCCTATGGGCTGACCTAACACAACCGGGTGGGGAGGTCCACTGGTCAAAGCCCGTCCGTGCAAAGTCAAAGGGCTAGATCCCGTGGTCAAACGCTACAGGGTTAGGCGGGACGGGGGCACTGGGGGTAGCAATGCCACCGGAGCGTCGCACCGGGACCTCATACATGCGGGGTGGTGTGGTGGCATGTCCGAAGAGGCGAGACACGTCTCCGGGGCGTGGCCCCCCCTCACGGATGGCGATGACACGGTAGTAGACGTTCTGCGGTAACGATGCAGCGTCAATATTACTAAATACTTGGAGCGCGAGAAAATCATGAGTTTTTTGCACGACGTGGGCACATGTGCTATAGGAACGATGGTATTTTTTCATAATTTTTGGTGATGGAGAAGAATCCGAAAAATTCCCTCTACGCGGATTGCCCTTCGCGCCTCTACGCCTGTGGCGGGCGGCCTCCGGGGGCTAGCATGCCGCCAAATCTTGCGTAGGCAGCCTCTCACAAGTCTAGAAGTGTTGTGGCGATTGCAAACGCCCGGCACGCGTGTCCGGGGTGTGCCTCCCCTCATGGACGGCGCCGCCGCCGGCACCTGGAGGGGGGAAACGGACGCGTGGGGTCTACACGGAGGGGATCTTGCTGTGGGTCTGGCCCGGATGTTGCTCCAAAGTGTTCCTATGGGCTGACCTAACACAACCGGGTGGGGAGGTCCACTGGTCAAAGCCCGTCCGTGCAAAGTCAAAGGGCTAGATCCCATGGTCAAACGCTACAGGGTTAGGCGGGACGGGGGCACTGGGGATAGCAATGCCACCGGAGCATTGAACCGGGCCCTCATACATGCGGGGTGGTGTGGTGGCATGTCCGAAGAGGCGGGACGCGTCTCCGGGGCGTGGCCCCCCCTCACGGACGGCGATGACACGGTAGTAGATGTTCTGCGGTAACGATGCGGCATCAATATTACTAAATACTCGGAGCGCGATAAAATCATGAGTTTTTTTGCACGACGTGGGCACATGTGCTATAGGAACGATGGTATTTTTTCATAATTTTTGGTGATGGAGAAGTATCCTAAAAATTCCCTCTACGCGGATTGCCCTTCGGGCATCTACGGCTGTGGCCGGCGGCCTCCGCGGGCAAGCATGCCGCCAAATCTTGCGTAGACGGCCTCTCACAAGTCTGGAAGTGTTGTGGCAGTTGCAAACGCCTGGCATGCGTGTCCGGGATGTGCCCCCCCTCACGGACGGCGCCGCCGCCGGCACCTGGAGGTGGGAAATGGACGCGTGGGGTCTACACGGAGGGGATCTTGCTATGGGTCTGGCCCGGATGTTGCTCCAAAGTGTTCCTATGGGCTGACCTAACACAACCGGGTGGGGAGGTCCACTGGTCAAAGCCCGTCCGTGCAAAGTCAAAGGGCTAGATCCCGTGGTCAAACGCTACAGGATTAGGCGGGACGGGGGCACCAGGGGTAGCAATGCCACTGGAGCGTCGCACCGGGCCCTGATACATGCGGGGTGATGTGGTAGCATGTCCGAAGAGGCGGGACGCGTCTCCGGGGCGTGGCCCCCCCTCACGGATGGCGATGACATGGTAGTAGACGTTCTACGGTAACGATGCAGCGTCAATATTACTAAATACTCCGAGCGCGATAAAATCATGAGTTTTTTTGCACGACGTGGGCACATGTGCTATAGGAACGATGGTATTTTTTCATAATTTTTGGTGATGGAGAAGTATCCGAAAAATTCCCTCTATGTGGATTGCCCTTCGGGCATCTACGGCTGTGGCCGGCGGCCTCCGGGGCTAGCATGCCGCCAAATCTTGCGTAGGCGGCCTCTCACAAGTCTGGAAGTGTTGTGGCGGTTGGAAACGCCCGACACGCGTGTCTGGGGTGTGCCCCCCCTCACAGACGGCGCCGCCGCTGGCACATGGAGGGGGGAAACGGACGCGTGGGGTCTGCACGGAGGGGATCTTGCTGTGGGTCCGGCCCGGATGTTGCTCCAAAGTGTTCCTATGGGCTGACCTAACACAACCGGGTGGGGAGGTCCACTGGTCAAAGCCCGTTCGTGCTAAGTCAAAGGGCTAGATCCGTGGTCAAACGCTACAGGGTTAGGCGGGGCGGGGGCACTAGGGGTAGCAATGCCACTGGAGCGTCGCACCGGGCCCTCATACATGCGGGGTGGTGTGGTGGCATGTCCGAAGAGGCGGGACGCGTCTCCGGGGCGTGGCCCCCCCCTCACGGACGGCGATGACACGGTAGTAGACGTTCTACGGTAACGATGCGGCGTCAATATTACTAAATACTCGGAGCGCGATAAAATCATGAGTTTTTTTTTCACGACGTGGGCACATGTGCTATAGGAACGATGGTATTTTTTCATAATTTTTGGTGATGGAGAAGTATCCCAAAAATTGCCTCTACGCGGATTGCCCTTTGCGCGTCTACTGCTGTGGCCGGCGGCCTCCGGGGGCTAGCATGCCGCCAAATCTTGCGTAGGCGGCCTCTCACAAGTCTGGAAGTGTTGTGGCGGTTGCAAATGCCCGGCACGCGTGTCCGGGGTGTGCCCCCCTCACGGACGGCGCCGCCGCCGGCACCTGGAGGGGGGAAACGGACGCGTGGGGTCTACACGGAGGGGATCTTGCTGTGGGTCTGGCCCAGATGTTGCTCCAAAGTGTTCCTATGGGCTGACCTAACACAACCGGGTGGGGAGGTCCACTGGTCAAAGCCCGTCCGTGCAAAGTCAAATGGCGAGATCCCGTGGTCAAACGCTATAGGGTTAGGCGGGACGGGGGCACTGGGGGTAGCAATGCCACAGGAGCGTCGCACCGGGCCCTCATACATGCGGGGTGGTGTGGTGGCATGTCCGAAGAGGCGGGACGTGTCTCCGGGGCGTGCCCCCCCCCCCCTCACGGACGGCGATGACACGGTAGTAGACGTTCTGCGGTAACGATGCGGCGTCAATATTACTAAATACTCGGAGCGCGATAAATCATGAGTTTTTTTGCACGACGTGGGCACATGTGCTATAGGAACGATGGTATTTTTTTCATAATTTTTGGTGATGGAGAAGTATCCGAAAAATTCCCTCTACGCGGATTGCCCTTCGCGCGTCTACGGCTGTGGCCGGCGGCCTCCGGGGGCTAGCATGCCACCAAATCTTGCGTAGGCGGCCTCTCACAAGTCTGGAAGTGTTGTGGCGGTTGCAAACGCCCGGCACGCGTGTCCGGGGTGTGCCCCCCCTCACGGACGGCGCCACCGCCGGCACCTAGAGGGGGGAAACGGACGCGTGGGGTCTACACGGAGGGGATCTTGCTGTGGGTCTGGCCCGGATGTTGCTCCAAAGTGTTCCTATGGGCTGACCTAACACAACCGGGTGGGGAGGTCCACTGGTCAAAGCCTGTCCGTGCAAAGTCAAAGGGCTAGATCTCGTGGTCAAACGCCATAGGGTTAGGCGGGACGGGGGCACTGGGGGTAGCAATGCCACAGGAGCGTCGCACCGGGCCCTCATATATGCGGGGTGGTGTGGTGGCATGTCCGAAGAGGCGGGACGCGTCTCCGGGGCGTGGCCCCCCCTCACGGACGGCGATGACACGTTAGTAGACGTTCTGCGATAACGATGCGGCGTCAATATTACTAAATACTCGGAGCGCGATAAAATCATGAGTTTTTTTGCACGACGTGGGCACATGTGCTATAGGAACGATGGTATTTTTTCATAATTTTTGGTGATGGAGAAGCATCCGAAAAATTCCCTCTACGCGGATTGCCCTTCGCGC